>NW_025946456.1:135117-148387 GCF_000764305.2 Hyalella azteca
CAATGTAAGTAACTAAGGAATTTCCCAGTTCAAATATTTATTGATTTATTACTATCAATTTCGAAACTCCACATATTTCTAAAGGGAGTTGTGATGAGACCATGGGGATGGGGCCAGGGGTCGAACTGTTGAGTTTAGACCATTACAACTTGCAAGAGGGGCCCAAGGGCCAAGGGCATGGGGCCTTGCGAAGGGTTAAGACCAACACACGGCGGTGGACCGATAAGTACTCACAATAATTCCCTGCCACCATGTCCAGGATACTTCACTGGTCTACCAATAAGACTCAAAAATGAACTGGAGGGTCAGGAGGGAGAGTCTAAAAAACTCTCTGCTTCGCCACTATGGCCTTAGTAGGTACAAATTACAATCATAACAATGGTGTCATTGGTGTGGTCCCAGCTGGCCAGCTCCACTTCTTAGTAAAGTTAATTGACCTCAAAGTCAAAGGCTGCCCAGGGGGCAGGCCCGGCAGGGGCAGGGACCCTGTGCCAAGCCCAAGGGACCCACGCCCCTTTTTGAGTGTTTTTTATTTTCGTGAGATAGTGGCAACTGGCAAGTGTCACCGATTGGCGATTACTGCATTCACTCACTGATTCAGTGTTCAAACGTCTTCTCATTACATTCAGGTACTCATTCAGATTCACGTTCGTATTATTGTTCGTAGATTTATTGTTGAAGCTTCCGACAGTAAAAAAACACTGAAGAAACAAGGTTATTTATTTTGCTGTCCTTGGGTTTGCCGTTACTTGCCCGATATGAGATTTCATTGCCTCGGATTCAGCCAAAGACAGACTCTAAGCTGCCGCGCTCCTCTGAAGTCTTCATCTTCAGGCCATAATACTGACCCGTTATCATGTGTGTGAATTAAAAGCTGTTTATTTTAAAAAGGATTTAATTGAAAGAGTGTGATCTGCACTCTTATAAATTTGTAACTGACGTGGAGAAGAAACAACTGAATGAATTTTAATCAAGAACGTGCGTGACAGCTCAGCCTTAATACTTAATGTCAATCATTATTTTACGCTGACACCTACCGACAAAATTCATAAACATAATTATAGCATCAGAAGCTCTGAAAGTGGTAATTATTTTCAGGTTACTCAGGCTGTGGTGTTTCAGAAGGACATGACTACTTCTATTATTCCTCACAAGCAACTGAATCTTGCGGGGCAAAGTAGTTGAAGGTTCTTCGAATGAAAAAAAGACTACCATCATGCTTCAAAAGAGGCTTATATTTTTATGGTGGGCCACTTAGCAGCAATGATTTGGTGACCAACGCAGGCTTTAGTAGAAGCATAACTCCCATTTGAAAATTTTTTTTTAAAGTTTCCAGTCTGTGTTTGTTACCTAACTGAGCCATACACCCTTTAGAAGACCTCAAAAGGCCTGCAGGGATTGAGAACAATTAGCAACCTGTACACACACAACTAAACAGGCAGGTACAGATAAGGCAGGATGAGCATGCAGCCTACTCAGAGATGTAGCATTAATGATTCATTAAAAAATTACTACCTATATTAGTGAAAATTATAAAATGGATAATCAAGCACATATGATAAGTGCAACTCTAACATAGAAACAACAAATATAACTTTTCTCCCTTGTGGGAAAATTATGTTTATGTTCAGCTTTTTTATGTTATTATGTTAACATACATTAAACACAAGGCAGAAAAGAAACAAGATGAGATGTAAACGGGCCTTAAAAAAGTTACGAGTTTAATTGACTTGACTAAAAAGACTTGACTGACATGTCGGTTGAGCTGGTCTCGAAGCACCTTCAGAATGAACACAGCTTGACTCTGAGCAAAATCTCTAAAAAGCTATTGGAAATTATACCTGATGGCACTTTGGCACCCCTGATGCCCATGCTGAGATCAACAACCAGCTGCTCCACATTGAGGATGTCAGCACTGAGGTAGGAGACACAGCGAAGCAGCAGGACACTTAGCAGCTCCAGCGCAGCACAGCGCACTTTAGCAGCAGGGTCCCCTCGGTACAGCAACACGCTCACAAGCTGCACATTTCCACACATAAATTAATAAATTGATCATCAAGGTTAAGTTGATTAAATGCAGGCAATAGTGAAAAGTGATAAATAAAGCCTGCATTTATTTATCAAAGTGATAAATTTGTGACTGATAAGACATACCGTATGTTTTATTTTTACTAAGTGTATTATAGGACAAGAATATAAACTTTTTTTATTTTGATCAAGTAGATTGCATCACAACTTTCAAATTCTACCAAAAGTCCAATTTGCCAAATTTAAAGAAACTGAAAGAAAACTTAATAATAACTGTTTTCTGGTATTCAACATAGTTTGCATGAAAGAATAAGGTAGCTCACATTTCTTTTATTAACACACAACACTTTGATGCACAAGGACCAGGGTTGGTGATTTTTTTTATTTTTTTTTTTAAATCAAAAAAATCAAAAATCAATGATTTTTTTATTTTTTTCATGATTTTTTTATTTTTTTTTTCAGCTTTTTTGTCTTTTTGAAGTGTTATTTTTTATGTTGCAATTAGCCTACTAACAATAACAGTATATGGATCATAATGGATGGCTAAAAAGGGCACTTATTGCCTTCAATAATGACCAACAGGCCGAGTTGGTGTTTACCACTTAGGGATTTTTGGGTAAACAATTATTGATAAGTCTATTCATTAGCTTTGTAAAGTAAAGTTTGTATGGACTGAAGGACCTACCTATTACTGATAGATACTCACAAAAATCTCATCAGTATACTGGGCTACTTTGGAGGCTTGTTTCTCCAAAAGTATTCTGATGACTTCCAAGGCAGATTTCTTGGCATCACCATAATGTTTCCTGGAGACGGTTTGTCGACAGAACTGCAGCAAGCCATTTTTTCCCAAAGAGCAGCTCACATGTACATCTGAAATATAAAAAAATATAACTTAGTACTCACTGCAGTGAGTGACAGAGAGCGCATTTTCTCATCGACGAAAACTTGAGGTCACGGACAGACAGACAGACATGGCAAGAACAATAGTGCATTTTTTCCATAAATGAGAAAATGTGCTAAAAAGAAAATGTAGCCAAGTATTTAGAGGAAGAATTTGAATTTTTTAAGTTAGTTACATTTGGAGATTAACCAGCATTTCCCCAAGGTCTATGATTTCTACAATTCAATTATCTTTTTATCCAAAATCCCATTATTAGGCATAAAATTTAAGTATGTCATTAAAAAACCAATCCATATTTTACCCACATTTGAACTCATTTGTACAGTGGTTTGGTTCATTTCAACATGTAAAAATTTTCATGTCTTCTAAATTAGATTTATAAGAATCCTCTAAGTAAATGTTAATTTTTTATCCACATCTTTCCTCCAAGTTTTGCCATGCCATTCCCCATTTAGAATAAATTCTCAGGTACAGGTAATATTTCAACATGGTAAGTAGGTATTGATGACTTGCTCCCAAACAGCAATAGGTATACGGTATTCACCATTTCAGGTTTTAAACAAACAAAATCACACAACTAACCTCTCATAAATGCTTATAAATTGATTATCAATTTTAAAAAGGCAAACAATAACTCACCATAGTGGGCTGATGTAGTATCACTGCTCAACAATTCTGAAAGATCAACTATTATATCCTTAGCAAAACCTCCATTTGAGTCATTGTCATTATATACTAAATTTTCCAATTTATCCAGCAATATTTGCACTTCATTATGACTTTCAATTGCCATTTTTACTGAAAAATTGCTTCCTCAATGATTGTTGCTCATTTTCTTATTTTCAGATTAATGGTAAGCCGCTAGGAGCCTCAAGACTGGAAGCTGCTAGAAGCCACTAGCAACACTTGAACCTAGCAAAGTTTCATTGCAAGGCTTCCTGCATTCTGTCACAGAGGTTCATAAAAATTTTGTTTGTTGGCAGACACAATTGTCTGTTTGTTGTTGGTAGTCAAAGTACTAACATCATGTCATCATGTTGTTAGTAACTTAGTAGGACGCCAATACTTCAATAGTTTGATTGGTGAGGCTCCTCAACTTAACTAAGTTGTTGTTAAACTGGACTGATGAGAAGACGTTTCAAAGTCAAAGTACTAACATCATGAGTGAGATAGCAGTTTGAGAATTTTGTATTTTAGCAAAAATCATAGTTATTTTTCACTTATGAAGGCACTCAATGTTGAATTGATAATCAATGTTGATAGTGTAATTTATAAACATGCATATCTACAGTACTTTACAACTGTCAACTTGGCCTTGTAAATGTATTTCAAATCAGTGCTCAAGTCAATAGTGTTCATGCAGTAGCACAGCACAATGATGAGGCTCAAACATAGTGCAATTATATACGTAGGTAATAGGAAAGAACATGGTATTATGACATTTTGAAGCAATCAATGCTTCTTTACAGACCAACCACTGCACAGCCACAACACACTAGCACCTTCCCAAAGTAAAGTTAGTTTAACACACTACCATAAATGAACAAAAGGGACTTGCCAATCATGTTGTGAGCTCAAGCTGTGCCAGCAGCTGCGGCAGCTAGCCTCGTTAGGTGGACTGAATCGTGAATTTGAAATCAAAAGCCTTGGTTTCAAGTCCATAGGAGCCTAAATTTCCACCTAAAAATTTTTAAAATTTATGTTTCTACACGGATTTCAATGCTGTAAACATTGAGAAACTTCAAAGTATCTCTCATGCAAAAAATACTTTTTGCAATCATGCAATGCAATACTCTCATGCAAAAATAGCAAAAACAAATTTGAATATAAACATCACTTGAAAACTGAGCAATTCAACTTGGACCGCTGGACAAATGTTGCCAATGATCGTGAATTAGATTTTGGATTTTGATATTATGAATAATTTTGATCGTGATATTGACAGTAGCTAGTAAGGTCAACCAGTCAACCTTCCAACATCAAAGTAGGTACCAACACCATGAGTTACAAGGTGATAGAGAAAAAAAAAGGCCTGAACTCGTGAAGCCAGTATAGCCTATAGGGAAAGAAGGTCACAAGGGTGGAACAACCAATGAAAGTCATTGCCATTTTTAAAGTTATTTATGGCATTTTGGAACCAACAGAAGCAACTAAGAAATTACACAGTTCAAATCTACACTTTTTTATTTAAATACATTTTGAAACTCCCCTAGGGCCTAGTCCCCCTGTTTCTAGAGAGGGGTTGCAAGGGGCCCATGAGCCTGAGGTCAGATTATTCATTCCAGGTTGTGAGATGGGTTTAGACTGTTAGTGTTGGTTCAAGGGCCAGGCAAACAGCTCTAGACCGGGACAAAGAACCAAAAGTACCTTCTGCGATAGAATTTCATTACGGGGTCAAATAAAGTAGGTATTGTGATTTGTGAAAAACCATAGGCTTATCGCTCTAAAAACACTGATAATTTTTCATTTCTCCTGTCTTTACTATGGAAGGATACCGTAGGCGATGGGACGTAGACGGTATCTACTGTCTACTGAGGCTACTCTGTACATACCTACTGTCTAACCAGTTACCACTTACCAGTCCAGTGCAATAGCAAATGGGCAACATAGATACTACTTACTAGTCAAGTAGTCATACTAGTACTACTGTCTAGCCTCTAGGTACTAGGTACGTACAATCATAACAATGGTGTCATTGCCTCATTGGTGTGGTCCCAGCTGGCCAGCTCCACTTTTAGTAAAGTTAATTGACGTCAAAGGCTGCCCAGGGGCATAGTGGCAAACCAGAGATTCTTTGGAATCAGTTCATTTTTAATTTCCTCATCTACTCAAGATTTAAAACAATTTCTTGTGTATGATAATGCTAGGCGGAAAATGGGATGATTCCGTAGTTTTTAGGAAGATAATTGAAGTAGAATATCACCATGGTTGAACCTATGGTTGAACTAGTAGATATATAGTTCAACAATGGGTTGAACCAGTATGTGAACTTTTACAATATGACAGTGATGTGCAATAAAGAGCATGTTTCATATTATATTCATACTAGGCACGTGATGTGTAGTAGCGTTCGAATAAGATCTACCCATTATTTGTTTTTCCATATCTCCTGACACCTGTCAGGCGATAATAATTACATATCTAAAAAATATTTAATTGCAGAGTGCAGAGGGATTAAATAAGGCATATTAAACACGTATTCAATGTAAATCACTGTTCGCCACTCTAAATCAGCATTTAGCAATTGCTAGTAGTGCCTGTCACTGCCTGAAGCAACAATAGCCACGCTAAGTCTCATTAATTCACCGCTTATATCTCGATAAATATGTATTGATCAGGGAGCAGAGAGATGAAATGAAATGAATCAATCTCTTTTTCGTTATAAATCATCTCTCCGTATTGGCGCATTCCCCATTACCATTCGCACTTTAGTCTAGTACTTATAGCAGCAGTGGCCGCGTCAGTTCTCCGAAGTTCGACGCATATACCTCAAAAAGTTTTCAAAGGGACGGAGTGATTAAATAAGATGACTTAACAACTTCTTCAATATAAATCACCACTACAAACTTTCCAGTAACACTAACACTCGTTAATAGTGCTAGAAGCAACAATGGCCGCGACATGCAAGTTTCAGAGGTTCAATGGCAAAATCTCTTAAGCATTTGACAATAAAAGTACTGAGAGTGCGAAGTGATAATAATTATTTTTTTATAATTAAGCCCAATAAAGGAAAACTTTTGCATTTAATTTCTGTAAAATAGTGGTGAGCATGGTTAGGTGCATGGTTGATATTAATTCAACCATGGTTAGGAGAATTAGATTCGTTGTTACTTCTTTGCCGGGCTGTCAGTAATTAGCAAGCATAGCATAGCAATCTCGGCATCAGATGTTAGGCTTCCACAGCCTGTTGCCGATTCTGTTGTGCCTGGTACTCTTTTCTTGGTCCATACTGACTGCTGATCCTTTGATCAGCTCTAATAAAGGTGGGAAGCTCGTCTACACTGTAGACAAGGTCCCGCATAACACTCTCCAGTCTGTTCTTAAAGGCATCGACGCTGGGAGCCTCCACCACCCGTGCTGGCAGTCTGTTCCACCTCTCCACCACACGCTGGGTGAAAAACCTTTGACGAAGACTCGTATTGCAACGCTGCTTCTCCAGTTTGTAATGGTGACCTCTGGTGTTTGTATTCTTTTCCAGTTTTAGTATACTGTTGTCCAATTTATAAACATTGTGCGTGTACTTGTAAGCAGGACATGCGCTGGTGAGAGGCTGTCACGTAATCTTACTAACAATGAGATGAATCCTTAGATGAACCCTTAGAATCTTCTTTGCAACCATCATTTAGTACGTTAAATTTGTTATTTGTCCATATTCTAATTGATAGTATTGTTGGAGTCGCGCCAATACCGTTTAAAGTACAGCTAGGAGCAAATTCAAATGTTCCTTTTAATTGGGGAATTTGCTACTCATTTTTGCGTTAGTTTTCTCTTAACAACGTGTGTCTCTTAGAAATTAAACATCAATTGCACAATATAAAAAAGTCAAACTGAATAAACCTGCATCCAAATCCGTAAAGCTTACATAATTGACTGATTTTGTTTCTGTTTCTCTATTTAAGTATTGAATCATTTCAGACTTATTTTTAAGAAAGCTGTAAACTTTAATATCACAGTCGCGCTAAATAGCACAAATAGGAGTGGATGTAATCGTTTATGTAGACGATTACATGAGTATAAAGTTTAAGCGAGAAAATAACACTTTTTCAATTCGCTTTCAGAATAGTTTATTTATATAGCATCCTTATGAAGCATAATGAATCCTTATGAAAATGTTATTTCCCAATCACAACATTCCTAGTGTTTCCACAAAGGCATGAAAAGTGTAATACATGTGATTTTCAGTTTTAATTAGACTTCATTGTTGAATTTACGCGAGTACAGCATGCTTATTGCATTGATTCTTCTTGAATATGAAATGAGTATTCAAATATGACGTTTAAGAACTTATCTGACTAAATTTGATTGATGCTAAATTCCATCTTCATACATGGCGACATTATGGAACGTTTAGTGACGAGTGACTCCCAATAACCTCTCTGGCGCGAAATTATGGTCTGATCGACCCTTCCCTGTGCCCGCTTTGTAAATGGCACTTCACCCGTCATTGGGCTTGGCATTCATTTGGCGCCGTGCGATGCAAACACCGAATCGACACAAGTTGATCCTTTTACCATGGAGTTAAAATAGTACCTTGAGTGGCATTTTAAAATAACCAAACTTTCGAACGTATTAAATATATAAGATGTAGGGCGAAATTCTATGATTGTACGGAGCGTATTTCATTGATATACTACAATGGAAAAATGCATGACGAAAATAAAGATTCAAGGAAAATGCAGTGATTGGCATCTATAAAACGAAAAATACAATTAAAGTTAATAAGGCATGCAGTTAATGAACAAAATCACAAAGTTAGCTTTTTTCTAATTACAAACAAGAGTCAATTGGAATAAAATTCTGACATGATAACCAGAAAATAATCAGGAAATCTGGGGCACAAATAATATATTTGAAAAACGCCTACCGTAAAGATGGATTCTGACTCACTTCCTAAACTATATTTTTTACAAAGTGTTTCATTTACAATCATGAAGGTAAGAAAAAATCGAATTAAATATCTCATATTCCTATTTTCAGTGACAAAAACTTAGGTTCTGACCTGGAATTATATGAACTAATTTTTAAGGACTTAAAAAAATGCTGGAACTCGTCATCACTCCAAACAGTCAGCTACACAGTGACGGTCGCATAGTGTATATATTTGTATGGACGGTTGCATTGTACTTAGCGGTCATAGTTTCACTACATATTTATAGCTACATGCAGGGACCACAGCTCTAATAAATCTTCGCTATAACACTTGTTCTTATTCATAAATGGCTCAATAAAAAGTCGAAGCATTCAGCAGCACCATCAGTGATTTTTCTATCGCGCAAATCATGATCTCAACCCTAAGTATAAAAGCGTCTCATTTGTTCCTTAATTAAATTTAATAAGCAAGCACGTAGGTGGTATAAAAACCGAGTTATTTTATACTCAAAATATCAATAACTATTCAGTATTCCACGAGCATAGGATACATCGCAGACTTAACGCACTCTCACGAATACAACTGTGGCCACAGATTTCGATATGTCATGTTCAGCACTAGTTGCTGAAAATTTTCTGACGTTGAAGTAGGCAAGTCCTAGCTGAATAGAGATTTGTGTTACAATTCACGAGTGACTGGTGCGACAGCGCGGCGCTCTATGTAGTGTAGCCTTGATAGATGGAATCTGGACACCGTGCAAGGTTCTGTGTTAGTCGATTTTGCCATGCCTTAAGCTCACGTGATAATTTGCTTTCTTAACAAATTGAATTGTGTGTTAAAAATTAACTTAGCTCTGTTTCGCAGCAGCCTCACATCAGCTCCAACAACGCACACATTGCTACCCCTGTATCCTGTAACATCGCTACAACACGAGCAACTCCACGTACCTCACTCAACAACACGAGCAATTCCACGTACCTCACTCAACAACAAGAGCAATTCCACGTACCTCACTCAACAACACGTGCAACTCCACGTACCTCACTCAACAACACGAGCANGTCATCACCACGTGCTCCTGACACCTCGTCATCACCACGTGCTCCTGACTCCTCGTCATCACCACGTGCTCCTGACACCTCGTCATCACCACGTGCCCTTGTCTCCTAGTTCGTCCCGTGGTCGCCATCAACGAGCAGGTCACGTGTGCTAACAATAATCTGGCAATTATTAATATGTTTTCATTAACCAACCAATTTCATCCAGCCCAATCACTCATTAAATGCAAATCACTACGTACTTTCTGGGTTGAAAATTTTTTGAGTTATAAGCGTTGAACCTTGTGAACGGTACGTGATTGTTTTGCTTAAAGAACTATTGGCGAGTGCTAACGTATGGGCCTATTTCTTCAACGCCGACACTTCTATTCTATTCTATTCTATTCTAAATGCTATTGTCGAGTGCAGAGTGGTGATTTACATTAAATAAGTCATTGATTCACCTTATGTCATCACTGTAAAGCATCTTGAGTTCAATTTTTTAAAACAAAGATGCTTTTCCAATTACTTCGGTCTTAGTGTTGATCATTGTATGAATAACGGTTCGTTACAAGCTATATAAATATATATGCAAAGAAAACAATTGTAAATAGACCAAATCATTTCAGCTATCGAACAAAAGTACTTAGTACGGGATGGCAGTTCATACACTCGAATACTTGTGCTTATAAAAGGTTCTGGTGCAATGAACCAAATACTAGAAGTTAGAATGAAGTCAACTATTAATTATCGTGCTCAAGGTGTTGACGTTCACATTCAGACAAATCTCATTTTTACATTTAAATTTAATACTAGGTATGGCTATTTTATCAATTCAGAATCTTGAACGAAACGCTACAATAACGCACTCTCTGGGTTGAATATTTTCTGAGATATAAGCGTTGAACCTCATAAACGAACGCGGTGTAAGGATCAAGCCATTTCTAGTTAACATTAGGGTAATATTCACATTCGGCGCAATAATCTGAATCCATTACCCGATCATAAGCCACTCTTTGAGTCTTACTCTGGCCGCCAGCGCCATAGGTTAGTAGCTTAATGTGTGCTCTTGATGGGAAATCTTCATTTGTCTTGCCTGTGATAATTCTGTTCCGAATAACCTTTGAAACACTTAAGGGGTCATGCTGATCTCTCTTGCGTCTATTCCAGTTCCGGTTGGGGAGACTATCTGGTACACCCGTGACCCGAGTTAAGAGCAGGACTACCACCGCAGTGTTATGGAGTAGGCCAATTGAACCGCCAGTCGTCTGTGCCTCTACCGCGAGTCGTCTGTGCCACTACAGTCAGTCGTCTATGCCTCTACCGTCAGTCGTCTTTGCCTCTACCGTCAGTCGTCTGTAAACTCTACCGTCAGTCGTCGGTAACTCTACCGTCGGCTATCTGCACTCCTTCAAAGGACATTGCTTTGTTCCTACGTTAAGTATTCCTGCCTGCATCGTTGTCTATTCGTTTACTTTCAATTAAAATTACAGTGTAACCCGTCCATTATAACCCACCAATTCGATTGATGCCGTTCATTCAGCCTCTCCGATAGGTTGAAACATGGTCATTGCTTTTCTATGCACTATTACCTGCGAGCGCTAAATGCTATTGCCGAGGGCGGAGTGACGATTTACATTTATTAAATGTTACATTCTCTTTATTTCACCACTCCGCACTCTCGGGGTTAAATGTTTTCGGAGATATAAGCGCTAAACCTGCGGAACCTGAAGCAATCCTTAGGTTTCACTAGAAATTACGTCAGATAAGATCGTTGAACATGTTTATGCATAAAAATTGCAGATCTGCATCAAACGCTAAAATTGAAGTTCCTAGATTCAAAATAATTTGAAAAGTTGGGATTTTTTGACACCAGTGACAAATAGTGATATTCTATTACAGCGTCAGCTCCTAAAATTACGGAATCACCTGTATCTCCGCTGCATTTGATCGATCCATTGTTCACCACGCGTTCTGCACTGCAGCTTGTAACCCTCTAGCCACGCCACGCCGGTTTGAGCTGGGTAGACAACGGATGTGCGACGGTTTGGCGCCGGCAGTGACTGACTATGAACGTATGTCTCGAACTCTGCATTTCGAGACCTCAAAAAATTTCATTAATCAATTAATAAGGATCAGAACTTTTAATTTGTTATTACTATTGTGAAAACTGAAGAGGAGAGGGGCACCTGCCCTATGACTATGTCAGCCTTGCCTGCCAATGCCTGGCAGCTTGACTCTCTATTTTGGAAGACTGGCATTGCAAACATGTAGCTACAAAGAATACTGCTCAAAATTAACTAGTCATTGCCATGAAATCTTCAGATAATACCTCATCACTTTAGGAAATGGAGAGCCTGGGGCCATCATGGAAGGCCAAACTCAAATATCTTACTATCTCTAAAAAATTGCTGAAAAAAAGTGTGAAAAGTGAGATTTTAGAAAAGTACCTCTGCTAAGGTCTGTAGCAAAAAAAAATTTGCTGTATTAGATATTTTTACTTGCATAAAAGTTGCACACAGGTGTTGGCTTAAAAACGTGATTGATGGAATTTGCATATCTCATTCCCCTCCCNCATGTATGACAGCTCCAGTGGACGGCATCGAGGATTTGCATTCATTGATTTTAATGACTATGATCCTGTTGACAAAATTCTGTGTGCGTTATAATGCCCATTAGCATAAAGTTTTTAACTACCTTATATTTACTCATCTACAAATAAAATGTTTATCATTTATTGGTTATTTTTGGTCAAAATTCACTCATTTTGTATTCTTGTGACTTATTTTAGTTTTAATTAAGGCTGTTGACAATGGGTGATTTTATTAAGTGTCGAAAAGACTTCATAAAGATGTGTATAAGAGACAGTCATTACTCAGCGTAAATGGCTTTTCATTAAAAATTACCCGGCGACGCATCTTTAAAATGGCCGGCGACGCTTTGGGCTTAAAAATCCATATATTGCCGATGCTGCATCCACCCTCTGCATAGTGGCTTGCAAACTCCACACCCTGCAAAAATTGTATGTTGACCCTATAAAAAAAAACATGATCTCAACTGCCACTATTTGGAAGGTACAAAGAATTACTTGTCCTTACCTTAGGCTTACAGGTTACAGCATACAAAGCTAAAATATAAACAGGCAGATAAAAATACGGGTGACCAAAGAAGGAACAATCAGGACCAGCGGCAGCAGATCCCAGAGGAACTCAGGAAGAACATAAATATGTATGATTATGGAAATTACGTTGAAGATACTGTTGAAAAAATACTTCAACTCTTTGAGACCATTAACCACTAGTGTCCTTCAGCCATGAACGCCACTGACTTTCTGGCTTCTGGCCTTCTGCGAAGTTCTGCCACTCTGCTGAGCACTAAAAATTGAATTTCTAATATTGGTGGTCTTCTTCTTCTTTCTTTGCAGGGTGTCCACTTGGTCTTGGAGTGGACTTAAAGCCGCAGGTCTGCCAGATGGATGACCGTTGGGCCTGAGAGCTTATAGCTTGGGGTTTTCAGCTTCTTTGTATATGAAGTTAATTGCTGCCATTTAGTGAGGTTGGCTGATGTAAGCTCAGTGCAGGATTGGGTAGAAGTTTACAGGGAACATATATTAGTAAATGAAATGAGTTACTGCTAATGTAATTTAGATAAGTAAGGGCTGCTAATATAACAGCCTTCATTAAACAAAAAAAATAATAATAATAATAGTAA
>NW_025946456.1:148721-159269 GCF_000764305.2 Hyalella azteca
GCCTGGTCCCATCTTACCCCAATGGGGTAAGATGGGACCAGCTCACTTTTCTTAATCTGTACAGAAAACTGTGTTAGATGCAAAACGTCTGAGTTGTAGCTTAGAAGCCCATTGCATAACTGCACCTTGTGATAGGTTTAGGTTTTTTTAGTTATTCATGGTATAGATGCTACAGGCTTGTTAGTGATTTCAGTCCTGTCTTACCCCATCTGACTATATAATATGATAATGTATCTTATGTATGGATATGGTAATATATCAATAAGGGGAAAACAAGTGAAAAACAGAAAATGTCATTTATTCTGCATCTTCATCATCTACAAAGGAAGAGGAGGACTTCAGAGTACTGTTAGAGTGTTAGTAATGGATGAGTACCTACACTTTACATGCTTCAAACATTTTAAAATTGAGTTTTATTTCAAGTGTCCTGATTACCCCGTTCCCAGGGGTGATTCGGGATGCTTTTATTTTGCATCTTGCATCTTACATATAGCATATGAAATTTTTTTGAAGATGCCATTTGATAGCCCTTACAAAGAGCTTTAAAATAAGTCCAAACTTGTTTATGAAATGCTTAATGGTAAGAAGTTATTAACGAAAAATGCTCAAAACCATCCCTTATTACCCCATTTGACGGTACATCATCAGAAATCAACACCAATGCATTTTTAGCAACTTGAATGCCATCATGACTATGCAAGTAATCTGTGTATTTGGTATTTTATATTGATAACCTTTTTTGTGCAGTGTAAATGTAAACCATGGTGCAATTACTGTTTTCACCAATTATAATTTAGAAATGTGGAGAAATAATTGAGCAGTTTTAGCTTCAATGACATAAAATAAGCTCCTTGGATATTTTGAAAGTATATTTTATTTTCCTATCAAAACAATGTCATGATCATCATCATTAGAAATACATATGCATCAAGAAAATGCAATAGAAAGTTTTACAAACCAAGCACCAATGGTAACTCCACTTTTAAATTTTAAAGGTTTGAAAACTGATTTGTAGTTTCAAGTGATTATTTTGAAAAATTTTCATTGCTATGATTTATTCAGCTCCCAGGGTTATTGAAGGTTCAAATGACAGTAAATATAAAAGGGCAGTTTTTGGTAGTAGTACCTTCTAGCACCCCTGGCTGATGCTTTTGTCCAATGACTCTTTCCAATATTACTGTAATTACTACGTAGTAGCTCATTTTTTTGAGCTAGCTCAGTTTTGAGCTACAATTTTGAGACAATTTGGTTTGCCAATTTTTGCAAACTACTTTGGCAGGAAATTTTAATTGTACAGCTTATTTCCTTCAAGGTAATGAGCCAGTAATTGCTGCTTTCATTGCTGCTTTCAGACTCTAAACTCTAGAAGATGTGTATGCTATAACTATTTCAACTTTTAGTCAATAATTTAGTTATTTATAATGAAGTGGTGGAAAAATTTTTCATTTAGCAGCAGAGAAATGCTCAAGCTGCTGAGCATTGCTGGAACTGCTGGAAGCATTGGCTATGCTTCAGCTCTTCATCACGCAGCTATTGATGACCAAAGAAGGAAGTATGATGGTAAATCCATACAGCTTTACTGAATTATAATTTTTATATGGCCTTAAATTAGGAGTTGATTCAATATTTCAATGTCCTAAGGGATCTTATTTCAATAAGCTTTCGATATAATGTCAGGGTTTGAATGTAACTTGTCTATAAATAGAACTATAATGTAACTATAATGAACAAAGAATATAAATAAAAAGAACAAAGTATGGTCCCAGATCCACACGTGCCTAATCTGTGATCGGATGATATGTAACTATAAAATTTGTTGTTTCTATTCTTCAGATTCTGTATTTCAAGTGGAAAGAGATGAATCAGTAGCTGTGTTTCCTCCATCTCTGTTCTCACGAGTGTCTGCAGCAACAAAAGTAAAAGACTCCTTGATTATCCATCAGGCAAATGTGATTCCTGAACCATCTCAAAATGCTCCCAGAATTTCTCAGGTAAGAAAGTTTTAATGTCCTCATATTGCATCATGAGCTTTGAAGTTTTTCTTAGAATAAGCATAAGAAAATATCTTGCGAATGTTGCCCTGAGTCTTTCTGATATGGCAAAGTTTTCCAATCTCATAGCAACTTTATCTTGTAAATGAAGCATGTGCTGTGAGATACTACATCAGTATACAATGTAGGCAATAAATCCAATTTATCCAATGAAATATGATCATAATTTTGCAAAATGAGCAGTCATGTAAGTGAAGATATTGCTCATTATTGGGTTTTATTAAGCCATGTTGCTGTGTATCTTGTGTTTTTGTGATTGAATTGCTTGCTTGCAAAGAAAGCATATAAATGTAAATTGTATTGTTTTGTTATTGTACAAAAAATAAGATTTGTACTCCATTTACAGATCATGCGTTATGGCTTCCCCAGCTTATCCAACATCCGTTCTTTAGATGACTTTGTATTAGCCTATGACACACGCTTGAGGATTCCACAGTGGGTGTTCGAACACCTCACTCCAGCCTCGGTGGCTAAAAATGATCAAGTGGACCGTTCAAAATGTGACTTCCATGAAGATGGTTCAGTGCATCAATACTTCAGGTTTGTTCAAAATGTGACTTTCATGAAGATGGTTCAGTGCATCAATATTTCAGGTCTGTTCAAAATGTGACTTTCATGAAGACGGTTCAGTGCATCAATATTTCAGGTNAGGTATACCGTATCTTGTTTCATCTTGCTACTCACGTACGTATACCGTATCTTGTTTCATCTTGCTACTCACGTAGGTATACCGTATCTTGTTTCATCTTGCTACTCACGTACGTATACCGTATCTTGTTTCATCTTGCTACTCACGTAGGTATACCGTATCTTGTTTCATCTTGCTACTCACGTACGTATACCGTATCTTGTTTCATCTTGCTACTCACGTAGGTATACCGTATCTTGTTTCATCTTGCTACTCACGTACGTATACCGTATCTTGTTTCATCTTGCTACTCACGTACGTATACCGTATCTTGTTTCATCTTGCTACTCACGTACGTATACGGCACCGTATCTTGTTTCATCTTGCTACTCACGTAGGTTGATTTGTGGACTCCTAATTATGGTTGATGTTTCCAAGATTTAAATATTAATAATTTGCGAGACCTCATTCCCCTTAATGAAAGATTCCAATCCCAAACTAAATATTGAGTTAATGAACCAGGAAATGTGAGTGCAAAAATGCGCTGAAGATTTGCATACTTTTTGTCGTTGAAAGACTAAACTTTTTGACAGGTTGGCAAAGGTTTTAACCGCGACAAATGGAATGAATTAGAGCAATACTGTCGGAAACTGGTGCGTCAGAGCCGCAATGTGTACGTGTGCACTGGACCGCTGTTCCTGCCTCGCAAGGCTGATGATGGCAAGCTTTATGTCAACTATCGGGTGCTGGGTGATAACCACGTCGCTGTCCCCACACATTTCTTTAAAGTGAGTTTGTCTGGGTTATGCCGTGGCAGGTACACTGTTAGAAAAATTACCGTTAACGGTATTACCGGCGTTTCAGTGGCCGGTCGGCACGTGAAAAGAAACACCGTGTCGCCGTTTTTATTCTAATTTGACACTAGAAATCCGTAAAACATATGATAAAAACAGCGAAAGTTTATTTCCACGATGCGACCGGCCACTAGAACGCCAGTGGGGCCGTTTTTTTCACCGTTTTTTCTAACAGTGTAGCAAGCGCATGACGGGGATGCTAGACTTTGATATGATGCGTAGAACTTTTTCATCGCTTTTACCGTCAAACCCTGGAGAAAATTTAGGAATTGATGTTGGAGAGATGTAATTATTAAGCTTGTTGATAAAGATAACATTGAAATTTGGCAACTGGGCTGATTAATTAAACTGTAAGCCTGATCATATTATATCTTGAATCTGACGAGTTTTATTTTAATTAATGTGAAGATTTTATTATATGTTATACCGGGTATAACTCTTGCTGTGACGCAGTGCGGCAAAATAGAGATCACCGTCATCTTAGTGTAATTTGGTTATATTTTTATAAAGCTATGTCTAAAATGTTTGGTATATACCTACATTATAAGCTTAGTTATATTTTTATATAGCTATGTCTAAAACGTTTGGCAGATACATTATAAGTTTGCATTCATGTTAATGAATTAAGTTTTTCGCAGGTTGTTGTATGCGAGAGTGAGTCTGGCGAACTCTCCATGGAGTCATTTTTGATGCCTAACGCCGCCATTGATGACGCCGTCCCACTGAAGACTTTCCACGTAAGTCACGTAATTAGTGACTGTAATTAGTGGCGGACTTTCCACGTAAGTCACGTAATTATTGACCATCATGAGAATGGGACTTCGCAATTTCTGAGAGTATCTTGAATGAATCAAAGTTCGTTGTAAAATGTACATTTTTAACGAGATTGCCACTACAAATGCTTTCTGATCACGTTTGATGATAGGTAGTTGAGTTTGCTCACGAACTGAGTTACTTCTGTTAACCGTCGACATATTTTATTGGTACATTTCTTTTGCTAACTTATCATGATATAAGAAGGCAACAATGATGTTCACGATAAAAAGCGGCATAGTATAAGTTGTTGGTATTTGTTTGTGACAAGTTACGAGTTGTAATGTTTAATGTTAGGTGCCGTGACTCTTGCCTTGTGAGCCATCGCTGTTCTGGGCCCATACTTTCAAAATAAGCTAAGAGATCGTAAGTTCATCAGCCAATCATTGACGGCCTTTCAATCAAAATCCACCAATCATGGACAAGAAAATAGTGCGTAAGTACTTACGTTCACTTAGCGAATTTTGAAAGTATGGCCCCTGAACATTTTGTCTGTTGCAGGTTCCGTCCGAGGTTATAGAGAGGGCTTCTGGGCTGCTGCTCTTCGACCAACTTAACAAGAAACAATTCAAACTAATTAATGGAAAAAGTGCTGCATGGATTTAGTTTATGCTAACGGTCATTGTTACCGATAAAATATTGTTCACGACAATTAATTCTGACTAGAATTGAAATATGGAGCGTAAATTTAAAATGGAGCGTAAATGGGTGAGCGCACTGATCACACGCTATATTTGGCCACTCTACGTTTGTACTCAAACATGAATTTGATATGAAGTATCTCAGCTATGTCAAATTCTCTGCATTGCGAAAGTTATCCTTATGTTGAAAAAATCGTAGGAAATTGTACTATCCTTTCTGCCAATTAGTATCACAATAGCCGAAGTGAGACGTTATGTGAGCAAGTGAAGCCTCGATTGTTCTGCTCCTTAGACTAGGTACCCTTGTTAAACTTCTGTGTAACTGTGCCTCGCTGGCAGACTGTGGGGATTCTTGATGTCAATTTGTACGTGAAAATTCTTTGTGCAACAATTTATATATAATTCAAATCTTGTGAAACCAGTGTACGTTAAGAGACTGATTCTTGTACGCGAAAATGTTATGAATTTTACATGCCACATTCTTTCAGCTTATATTATAGAGCACGGTAGAAGTACAGTGTGGTAAATTAAATTGTAGTCAAATAATGGAAGGTGCTCTTCCATGACGATTGACGTCCGAGTCTTAGCTATGTATTTGTAATTTAAAAACACGAATGTACTCTATTAGGAATTGTTATTTATTATTATATATTTAGAACATTTTAATGCGTTGTCATTGTGTCTGGAACCTGCCTGTTGCCATGAATATATTGGAGTATTCGAACGCGTCGCCACATATCGGCGTCTTATCGTGTAGGGATATTATTTTGGCCTAAAATTATAATATTATGTAATATGTACGATGTTTAGAACGCCTGCTTAACCCCTTTTGATCAAATAAGATAGATTATGAGAGAAAGACTTAAATGAGGCCATCAATGACGTAATTAATGTTTCTTGCTGATGGCGTTGAGACGTAGCCATTGGGCTCATGGACTAGAGTGGCAAGACGAGCTGTCAAGTTGGCGCGTATTTGGGCAGATTTATGTATATATATTGTACGTATATATATATATATACATATGTATATATTATATATATGTATGTATATCATGTACGTATATATTGCCTTCGAACTGAGAGCGATGCAACGATCGAACCAAGAACGTTTGTGCCAAGAATGGTATTTTCAGCTGGAAAAAGAATTACTTCCATGTATTGTTTTTTCACTTTAGTTTTTTCGAATCACTAAACGTGTTTATATACTGACCATTCCTGAAGATGTGCTATTCTGAAACAGTTTATCGACTGAACATTTTATGCGAGAGTTTCGGACTCTCCTTGCTGACATATACAGTTCAGCCTCTGGAGTAATTCTGGTGCAGACATTACTAGAAGCCTATAGAAACTAGCAGCATAGATTCAATGTAGGTTGCTTGTGAAATGTACCTACAACATCAGAGATGATCTGTTCGTGACGTCTCGGACAATTTTACGAGCGGACTCGTGGTCTCCAAATTCAACGATCAAGGAATATCTCCCGAAAACTTTAACTACTGGGCCACCCTGCCCATAACCACACTTATAAATTCTGAAGAACTAGTATATACGAACAACAAAACTACTAAGAAGCAAGACGACCGAAACGCGTAACAAAGTTGATCGTAGTTGAAGAAGTTACTCTCCGAGTAACGGCTGAGTAAATGGCTCAGCCTGTACGGCTGAGTCAATCAGCTCCCACAAGTTGTAAACGACAGGAAACTGTCGTTCCCAAAATAAATTTCTTTTTATTAATCATTTGTACGATTTTAATGTATCACCCTACGACCCACTTCTATTTACGAGGTGGCGCGCATTGTGTAGTCGCGCCATGCACATTGCGTTCGGACCTATGATGAGTATGGGCTGCGCGAGTGAAGCTGCTCGTGGTCAGTCAGCGTTGTCAGATGGTATATTTCTATACCAGATTTCACAAACCTGGTATTTTCAGAAGGTGTCTGGTATGAATATTATAGATCAGTCTGGTATTCTGGTATATTTGCCTCTGAATCTGGTATTTTTATGGTATTTTCTGACTTACTGCAAATTTACTGCATTAAGTTCCACCTCAGAAGTTTGAACTTTCTCCACCGTAGGCGTGGATTATATAGATTACCTTCAAAACGGCGCGACTAAAGGTTTCCCGCCATTTTTCGAACCGCAAGTTTACCGCTTGATGAAATAACCCCAATCTAATTATTAATATTTAACAAAAGTGCTTAGTACAATATGAGCACGAGAGTGATGATCCTTGATTACTGATCAGTGATGATATGGCCTAGGTCTAGGACGAGTGAGGTTGTCGAACCAATCTCTGTGACACAAACTCGGCCATTTTTGTTTGGTGGTTTTGAAATCTGGAGTGTAACTTGAATTCTGGGGTGCCATTCAATATTTCACTGATCTTGAAAATCATCATCCATTCATGGAACTGGCTGCCTGCTGCATCACTGGTCTACTTTGACCTTTCTCCAATGCATTCGTGGAGCGAGTGATTTCACCAAGTCACCTATGTGAAAAACAAGCAACGAAATGAAATTTCAACTAAGGTGCTGGAGTCCCTTATTCGGACCAAAAGCTATCTGCTCAGCCGCAACAAGTGATCACACCCGAAATGTTAGATTAATGCAACGAGCAAGCATGTAGGAAAATAAGCAAAAGGAAGATTACCCGTTTCCGTGGCTTGCTCATGTTAAGCGAAGGGGAAGAAGTGCCACACTGTGATATAAAAAAAAGAAAGTGTCAATGTAATCAAACACAAGAAAAGAATAGTGTCAACATGTTCCAAACCGAGGGAAAATATATTACGTGTTTAATTTGGCTAATTATCGTCAAGCCACATAAGCACAGTACATAGGATAAAATTGTTTGGTCTTTTATAACCAACGTTTCTGACGAATAATTTCATTAAATTTTGAGGTAATACCTAGTCGGTTTTTGAACAATAGAATTTCTTGTTTATTTCTGGTATTTTGAGCTACGCAATCTGGTATTCTCGCCGAGAAAAAACCTGGCAACACTGCCCCAGGGCCAGAATTCCACTGTCCAGAATCCAGATGCAAGACTCAGTCACCCAGAAGCTGTTATAGGGTGGGGTTATGCAGCTCCATCGCTCATGACTAAATGCAGTCTTGGAGTTCTCCCGCCCTACGTGGGTTGAATTTCGATCCTCTTGTCCTCTGACTTTAGATAAACCTGCCCGACAAAAATATCTGCTGACCGTAAGCTTGGTAAATTTCAACAACAAAGGCTCGGCATATGAATTATTACAGTCTTTATCACTTAAAAAGTAGCGACACGTTGATTGATAGATAGAACGCATAACGATCGCTTTAGGCCAGGGTTATGTGTTTTTCGCTACCAAAGCGCTGCATCACCAATAGAGGAATTTTTTGTAGATAACTACAGAAAACTGTCACACCGGCACACACTTGAATTTATACAACTTCTTTCAAAATCCACACACGAGGTAGTGAACTTTTCGAAGCAGTTGCGAACGTGGAGAACATACTACAGAGCACCGACTTCATTTGAGATTTAATAGCTTCCCAGTTTAATTACAGATTAAGATAAAGACTGCGGCACTACGTAAATATCTATTTTCGAATAACCGTCAAAATGGCTTACATAGGGATTATACATGAATTGATAATATTTTCCAGTTCAGAAAGGTTCTTATTGCTATTCAATTTGTTACGTGGTAAAAACAGCCAATGTGACTTACGTAATACGTAATGAAATTCTGGTGGCTTTCTGCTTTATTACACACGTGTTCCTTTGTAGCTAGTAACGGATATGAGCGACGCATACGTAATTCAATCGCCCAATTGGATAATACTAAGATTAGTAGTCCAATTTATTCAGGTATGGCTACGCCGCTACGTATTAACACTTGAGAAACACTGCGACTCTTAAGTTGCGTATGACCGGCTGGTGTAGTGGACCAAGGGAGCATATGTTCAGTCTTAAAATGCCTAGCAAATTACGGACCAGGCAATAAGTCCAGCAGCTTTCTCAATCAATCGTCAGTTATGGAAAGATCGGGTTCCAAAGGCCGGATCCCTTGTGAATCAAGTCATGAAAAGTTCAAGAATCGGCAGCAGGCCATGGGCCTATTTCTTCAGCGCCGACACTTCTATTCCAAGGCACAGGATGGCAGCACTCGTGCAACCGACTACCTCCTGGGCACGGGTTCCATCCTCGGTCATTGACTTCATAGTTTCTTTGAACGCTAGCGCTTGAGGTATGAGTATCCAATGTTAATTCATTCTAAACGAAATATTGGCATGTATAGAAAACTGAACGAAAATATGTATGTGAATGAGCAAAGGGTGGACGTCTGTGGAGGAGAATCGATGAAATCTCAAAACATGAAAGGTGCTGACAAGCCCTATTCAGGCCGTCTTCCCTCTGAAACCGTTAAGAATTTTTTGCATCCGATAATAACTTCGATAGTTTGTGAAAGTCACCACCACACGGTCGATGTAGATTTCTGTAACCTCGTTTGGATTTTCTCCAATACGAAGTCTGAATTCGTCGTTCAATTAACCGTTGAGCGGACCGCCCACTGCTGCAGCCCTTGATCCATCTGTCTCTGAGAAAATAGAGACAGCCTAGAGAGAGGCCGCCACGCCTCGCATGTCTTATCGTGGATGCCGTGCTGGCCGAAATAGGCGTCCTGCTGCCACCTATCGAGTATGCGCGACAACGGCGTTCGTTATCACTGGCAATAGGCCGTCGCAACGGCGGCAAACATTTGCGACTAACTCAACGTCTGCGAATGCTGCTGCAGAGCATCGGCCTGTGTCGACCCGTAGTCCTGTAAACCTATTTAGCGTTCGTGTTACATAACACAACATAGCATAAAAATAACAACATAGTGATGTCGCGCTGAAGAGTAGGCCTGATGTTGCTGTCGCCGATTCATGTACTTTCCGTGACATGTTCACAGAAGATCTAAAATCGTGTCATTTGACCGGATATTATCAGGATTGACGATAGTTTGAAATAGATACTAGACTTCCACCGGGTTCGATATGGTGCTAGTGTTAATCGCCACTGTGCGCAGCCATGTCGCCGGTTATCGTTCGGCTGCCTCAACACCCGTTCGCTGAGTAACAAGGTTGATGAGTTTCTTCACATTTGTCGCTCGCACTCACTAGATGTCGTCTTCCTGACCAAGACCTGGCACGACGCTGACTCGGTTTGCATCGCGCGTATTCGCGCTGAAGGTCTCTAGTTAGTCGAGTGCGTGACCCAGCATGCAACCCGACGCACTGGCGACGAATTACTTACCGTATCAGCTACGAATTAGTAGCTACCGTAATAAGTAGCTACCGTATGCTACTTAAGATATTTAAGCATAAATTACTCTCGGGACACTAGGGACCGTATTAGCCACGAATTAGTAGCTACCATATGCTACTTGAGATATTTAAGCATAAATTACTCTCGGACACTAGGGGCCGTATTAGCTACGAATTAGTAGCTACCGTATGCTACTTAAGATATTTAAGCATAAATTACTCTCGGACACTAGGGACCGTATTAGCTACGAACTAGTAGCTACCGTATGCTACTTA
>NW_025946456.1:160470-170304 GCF_000764305.2 Hyalella azteca
CGGCCTAAGTACACGTAGCGGCCCATGTACACGTAGCGGCCCTAGCACACGTAGCGGCCCTAGTACACGTAGCGGCCCAAGTACACGTAGCGGTCCAAGTACATGTAGCCTCTACAACTAATTATAAAAAAAAGAGAGGCGCGGGTTCGATCCCAGCTCTGTGCGCCAGTTTCTGGTCAGAATCGGCGAGGAAGCCGGGCGGTTAAGCACAGCAGAATTGTAGCAGTGAGTTGTGCGTTCGAGACCGCAAAATGCTGTGAATTTTCTGCGATGTTAAGAATCGGTGACAGGCCTACTGCCTAATAAACGCTGGAACCGTTATTAATTAAATATATTAACCAGATAAACCGTACGCGGTCATTACTGCATCTAGCACAGTGGACGAGTGCTAAATTCTATTGACGAGTGCGAAGTGGTGATTTACATTGAATAAGTGATCGATTCACCTTATTTTACCACTCCGTACTCACTGGGCCAAATATTTTCTGAGATGTAAGCGTTCTACGTGTGGAACCTGAAGCGATCGTCAGGTTACACTATAAATGCGAGGAGATAGATCTGAGAGTCTCGTTTGCAACGTGGTCGAGGTAAGACGTGTATCACTGCTTTCCCACTTGTACATCTTCGGTGCTATTTATCTTAGCCAGGTAAAATGGCTGGAAACTCTGAATCGGCTGATCTTATTGACCCTGGTGCGCATGAGAAAGAGCTGCTGGAAACTCAGATGCCCACGGATTCCCAAATCCGTCATTTCCTAGAGGAAAAATTCAGTCAAATCCCCAAAAATTCCCCAAATACAAATACTGCTGGAAGGAAGCGCAAGGGTGAAGGATCTGTAAGTGATGGAAATGATTTGCAAAAGCGCCAAAATGTCCAGTTCCTCCAGAACAGCCCTGTAGACTTGGGTCAACCCGGTCAAGCACCTACTAACCCAAGTGCAGTTCCAACAGTCAATGATGATGCCAACTCCAGTGTAGTTCTCATCCGANCCATTGTAGTGATAAACGTGTACTTCATTTTAAATTTGTGTGATTTTCATAAAATCCGTAGCTTTTATCATGCCATTTTCTTAGCTATTCGGCATCCCCCCGGTCATCTCATATCAAGTCGGGTTGAGTGCAATTTAATAGTCGCTTTGTGCAGAGGTGGGAGTACAAGATGGAGGTGAGCATCCTGGAGATTTATAACTAAGCCATACGCGACTTGCTGGCCTCCTCGGCAGAGGTTAAAAATCTCTCAAACGAGATCAAACTCACCGACGCTGGCTCCGCCCACACTCACGTGACCAACCTCAGGGTGGATGCCCCATTTTGTTGCATAGAGCCGTGTGGGTACCATTCTGGTGAAGTGTCAAGCAGAAACTCTCCCACTGCTTATGTTCAGTTACTTTTTTAGAAAAGTTTCGTTAGGAGAAAAAGTTAAATTATCCGCTTTAGTCGAAAACATCATAAGTATAAGGGAATTTTCAAGAATTAAATTTAATCATTCAATATTCTAAAATTTCTATGCTTAGCTTTAAAGCTATCGTGTTGTTCGTTCAAGCTAAAATTAAAACCCCTAGAATATAATTATAAATTCCTTGGCACATTCCTGGCGAACACGCGACGCGAGTCCGCGGCATCGCAGAGTCGTGGGGCGTGTGTGTCCGAGAGTAGGTCGCGGAAACAAGTCCTAATGTGTTTACCAACAGACCTAGTTAGCTATTGAGTCCACGAGTCAACATCTGATAGACACGTGATAGATCACGCGATCAAGACCTCAGTAGTGGGCGGAAGCGAACGTTATAAAAGGTCTAGCTTAAGCAAAGCCCCCCAGTAGCTGATAAGCACTCCGCGATGTAGCGTGTAGCTTGAGTCGCTCCGGCCTAACCGGCCGTCAATCGCTTAAATCTGTTATAACTCTGTATCGCAACTCTGTATTACCACCCCGTATACAAGATACGTTATCTGGACTGATGTGTCTTACTTATCCCTCACTATCTTAGTCAACGAAGAACCCGATCCTCAGGTAGAGCTTAATATAATAACAAGAGCTCAATATCATAGTTTGTAGTTAATTTACAACCTGTGACATGTGCCACTGTTTCGTAGGCTGACAAAGCTGTACTCTACTTCTTGGCCTAACTATAATGAAGGTGTTGCCATAACTTAATTTCTTGATCCAAATTTTATCAAATAGATGTATTAATGTTTAATAATAGTGGCAGGCGGCCCGGTGGGCGTGTAATCTTCGTTCATTAGATAAGTGGGCTGTGCCTGACGCATGAATTTTAATGCATAATTGAAGATTCCTGAGTTACAGGTCTCAGGTATCCACCGGTTTATTCACTAACTTCTCTGGGCGCGCTTTTATTAAGCGACATTGCCTTGCTACGCAATAATTTAACCCATTTGACAGATAATGACAATCTTGGTCTCAGCGGGGAGGAGCAGCTGAATATCAAGAGGACCGACGCCGTCAAGCAAACAAGATAATTAGCGGCCTCAGCCGCGTCTCTATGGCCATTGGACGGAAAGTAAGTCAAATGCATTTGCTCCACACTCACAAAACGAATTGGTCATAATGTCCAAATAGCGACCAACTGTCTTACCCACAGCTCGTGTAGAGAGCGAACGCGTAGAAGTGACCCGTCAGTTTGCCAGGCCAAGCCGGGTCTTTGATACACACGATGGAAATAAGTGCATAAATATTTGGTTAATGCACTATAATTTACGTCACTGCATGCATGTATATTGTATATACTTGAATTATCCTGTAGTTGTAATGCTATGAATGTCTTAATTCACAGAAAAGACACGTGCCTTCTCGCGCACCCAAGTTGAAGGCGGCAATCTGCGGCAAGTCGACGACGTTGATGATGGCTGGACGCGTCCGTCTACCAGACGATCAGCATCCTTCAATTTGCGCCTACGGTGAACAAGTGCCACATCAACAGCAAGGCAGTTGCAAAGAAGGCTTAATACGCAATCAACAACACTTTTAAATTATGTTCGTTCTATCCTTTATCCTCGAAATGTTACCTGGACCCTAACACTGTATGTGGAGCACTGTATAGGTTCGGGAAACGATATTGTCTCCTTTACTTCTGAGCTGGTCGTTTTAATATTTGTCTTGCGAAAGATTCAAATCATGTTCGATATATTCAATACTCTATCCAAAACCTTTAAATGTTGTTCAGGGTTAGTTGAAAATACGAGTTAGTCGTCCATGTTGATGTATAGGTTCATGATATTTTCATGAAAATTTTGTATATAAATCACTGGAAAGTTGCACCCACGTTCTCTACCCGAAAGGCATATACATATGATAATGAGTCCGTATTGGATACGAACTGCGGTTGTCTCTGTCTTCCACCTTGACAGGAATTAGATGGTAGGCAGAGTAAATGGGACTAAAGGCATTAATTGGTAAACCTGGAGCGCAGCGACTACAATTTCCAGACTTCGCATGGAGGCTGTAAATCCTTTATTTTACTCCACAATCTGTAAAAAGTTGATTCGATTTGCTAATTGACGATTCCTCATGTCTGCACTAAAACAGTATCTCATGTGCAAGTCGATCGATTTTGGAAACTTTCATCACACCGTCGTATCTCTTGGCTAGGTTTCAGCCGCGGGTCTACTACATCTAGCAAAGGCCTCAATTCCGGTGTAAATGTATTCAATCCAGGCGACATAAAAAGTAATCTATGAAATGATGGAAGATGTCTTGGTCATCTCGGTTAAGTTGAGCTGTGGTCGACGGTACATTCGGCACCATCGCAACATCCCGCAGGTATGATTTGAACAGTTCTTCTTACTGAGCTAGTCCCTTGTATCGTGCGCGCGCACGTAGTTAGTACTGTAGCAGGAGAACCACACTCCATACATTGACGTTACTGGGTTTCTGTCTGCGGGCCTTAACGTACAAGGATTATCATGCAAAGTGGTTCAGCGAATTTTCAAAGACCACAAGGTATATTTAATTTGTCGGGTTACAAGGTAACCCGCAGCCACGACATAGAACTATAAGTTTAATTCATTTAGGTTTACAATTACAGACATAATACAGACATTTAGACAGATATTTACAGACATTACAGAGTATAGTGGCTCAGGCAAAAGTCGGCTGCCTACTCGCAATCAGCTGCTTGCCGAGAAAACTACTTAAAACTAAGATGCTAACGAAGATCAAACTAAGATGCGCCACTGTGATGCTATAAATACAAAATATCTCAGAATTATGAAGGGAAAATAGTTAGCATCATGAAGCATATTTAGCTATATAATGAACTATTGTTAGTATCGTTCCGTTCCCTCTTGCAAATTTCTTCCATTGAGTTGCCTTCGGGAACATTTTGATCCCATATCTACTACAGGCAATGTTGCTCTGTAAAAAGACAGCCATCCCGTATCTTCAGGCTACGTTGCGCTTTATGAAACAGCCATCCCGTATCTACTATAGGCCACGGTGTGTTGTAGACGACATCCATCCTGTGTTTCGCAGTCAGTCTAGTTCACCATTGCGTTGACGGGACATCAGATTATATGGGAGTGCTGCATTAGGAAAACTTATGGTTTTAACTGCGAATGATTCAAAGCGTCAAGAGAAGTGTAAAAACCTGGGTCGAAGCTGTTAATATAAGCCTATAGTTAGTATTAGCAAAGCGTTTAGACTTTAGGGGAAGCAACAAAAACGATGAAACTGTACTAAAGGCTTGTATAAGCAAACCTGGAGCGCTGCGATCATGAATTTCGGGCAGCTTGGAGGCTGTAACTCCTTAACTTTGCTCCGTAATCTGTTAGAAACCAATTCAATTTATAAATTGACGATTCCTCACGAGACTGTACCTTTAGTTCCAGGTAGCTTAACAGCCATTAGATAAATATACTTGAAAATACTTCAGTGCTCAACCCGATGCTGAATGGATTACTCGTATAATCTAGAAAAATCTTACTCCGACCTTTCCCATTTCAAGGATAAAGAATAGAACGAAGATAATTTAAGTGATGTTTATTTCTTATTAAGCCATCTTTTGCCATTGACGTACGTTGACCATAATCACTGTCTTAGTTTCCTCCCAGTGCACAGCCTTAGTAAACCAAGAGTCACATTAACAGTGACGCGGTGCGGTATCGGATAAGAGCGATTACACTTCAATCGAAATTGACGTTTCGGTCGAAATGAGTAATATTCATCATAATATATCAATACATAATATTAACACTGCCGATAGCTTCAAGAGATGAATAAGACGGTAATATTGACGACGATACACAGCAACAAACACACAGCTAACCGAGCGGTGAATTGAGCAAAACGGGCGGCGGGGCAGCCTTATTCGCTATATCGTACCTACAGAGCTACTTCAACCCTGACATCACATTGCACTTGCCTAAAGCCGAGTCCTACACGCGACTTGAACTAAACAAGAAGAATAATTGAGTCCCAACAATGATTATGGGCGAACGCTTCACTACACCAACGAAGCATTGCAAGCGTTTCTCATGCAGCGGGCAAGCGCGCATGCGCGTGGTAAGCTCAAAACACGTACCATTACCATATTTCTACACGATCCAGCGAGGGCAAGCCCTGTGGTCTCCCTAGTTCTCGCCGCCTCAGTCTGCGCGACAAAACTGAACACCGTGTTGGCCAGAGTGCTGACCAGGTCGTAGGTCGTATTGACAACACCGTGTTGGCCAGGTCGTGGTCCAGGCACGAGTCTGGAACAAACCTGGAACCTTGTCTGGAGAAACATTTAAGACAAGACAAAAAACCTGAGAAAGTGGGCCTTTACATTGATTGGCCCTTACTGGTAAGTTTAAATCATCCTTAATACTAATACCTATTTTAAATGCTAGCCCTAGAGAAAAATTAACATCACAGATAATATCTATCACGATGGCAGCAGTGGCAGCGTAACGCACATGACTAATCCATTCGGACACACGAGGGCCGCTAACATATCCAAATGTTGCAGCGTCAGTATCCCGGGGGCATGACAGTTGTACCCAAGGGCATGACAGTTGTACCCAAGGGCATGTCGGTTGTACCCTGGGTCAACGTGGGTAGTAAACCTGGATCACGTACGTAGTCCAGGGTCCAGGCACGAGTCTGGAACAAACCAATCTTTTATAAATTTACAAAAGAATGAAAAAGAATAAGAATACAAATTTACAAGAGAATGGAGGCAGCATAGTCAGCTGATAGATGAACTACCCGCAAAGGATGCATTGTGCTGTAAGCACAGCGAGGGCGAGTAGACTAGTAAACACAAGAAAAATCATTGCTAGGTTAGCAGCGCAGCTAATGTACGTTATGATAAATCATGCATATACACTTCTAATCTATGCATATACACGTTCAATCGTTTACCATACTTTTTAATGCGTTAATGCACGCTACTTACAGGGAAAGTTCCTCACTGTAGCTTGCGCCGCTTTCCTCCTCCTCGAGCTCTCACCGGGACATCGTTGATCAAGATCAACGGGATGCCGGAGGGCTAAAAAAATGGCATCATATAGGCTCCATTTTTATAAAAATCGCACCAATGTAAAATTAAGATCACGTTTATCATTACAATGGAAGTATTTCCAACCGAATTAACTAGCCTTCTATGTCAGGAATCACTAGCTTGCCTAAATATTCAAAGCTTACAATGAAACCAGATATCGTAGCAATAAGAAGAATCATTTTCATCTGCATCGAATTCCAACTCACAGCGCTCGAGGAGGGCGCCTCGGCGCTGGCGCCAACAGTAGAGGCCGGTGCGACGCATGGCCCAGGCACTGTCAACCAGCGACGTGATCGCTTACCGCCTTGCAGGGGCTGGAAAACATCACTATTGATAAACAAAGAATTCGTTTCAGGTCTACTAACCTAAATCCTTCCACCACGTTGCCCCAAGTTGCCCCACCTCACCTACATCTATCACATATTCACCTATAGCCCAGTGGTTCCCAAACTTTTTCAGGCTGGCGCCCCTTCGGCTCCCCAGAGAATTCCTAACGCCCCCCCTCTAGCGCCCCAGAATGTCAGCAATGCGTAGAGTCCTCAAAGATGATGACCTCAAAAGAAGAGTTTACTGACAATCAGGACAGCTAAGATTTTAATTATCAGTCATTTTAAGAAACCAAAATGGCACAATAACAAGAGTAGCTCATCTCTAACCTACTCACGTTAAACTTTCGGGCAACCAGGTTGCCGAATGGTCTTGTGCCGAGAAGGCGAACGGCAAAAGAAGCGGCTGGGGCTGGGGCTGGAAGCGGCTGGGGCTTCCAGGTGGCCCAAAGCTCCTCCAGCCCCTCCCTCACTCGCCGCTCGCCTCTCACGTTGTCCCGGAGCGCGGTGGCGGAGTCTGAATAATTCAGCTCAGCGAGCTGTACACTGGAGCGCTGGTATGCGCTGAATAATGTCTGTAGAAGGAAGAATAGCATGGAGTCAAGATAAAGTAATATAAGAGTAGAACAAATCATGAATGCATTCATGCGCCCCACTGGCACACACTAGAAGCAGCTTTACAGCTCACCATTTTATCAGCGTATGCTTGTTTATCGCATTAGTGCATAGATGTAATCTGTTTTTATCCTCTCGTGTCTTTTTTAGCCACTTGTAACGGGCCCTCGAAGTTCGATCTGAACGAGACGCCACGACAATCTCTTCGCGGAATAATAATAATAATAATGATAATAATGAAATCACGAGTTCATTATAATAAAGGAGAAAATTGAGTTTACGTGAAAAATTCCACCCGTGACAATTAGATGATACCCGACTGTCCCCATACTGGCCACCAAAATGTGACGAATTGCCTTATATATCTCAAATAACCATTTGCGTCACCTTGAAAGTTCGGATTGTCTTGAATGCCACGCCCACCAATAACCGAAAAATAGAAGATCCACTCCTATTGGATAGATTAGCAATAGCTTGGACTGAACGGATTGACAACTCAAACAAGCTTAATACAATGTTTATGGATAAACAGCAAATTGATGCTAAACAATAACAACGGATGCGAAATAGAACTGAATAAATTAACAAATCGGATACCCTGAGAATTAATGAAAGAATCGGACACGAGAGCTAATAAGAGTCAAATGCGAGGAGAGAGAGCTAGAGCATGGAGGTTTCGGGAATGAACGCTCGATCCCTGGCGTCAGGGTGAAAATTCTACATGCGAGGAATCAGTACGCAAGTCGGGATCAGCAGCTTATCTGACGGTCACATCAAATTTAACGCCCACTTCATAGCTGGCTGTGCATAATCTCAGTGGTCTGATAGTCAGTAGTGGGAAATTTGCATAGTACTGTAGTGGGCCAGCCTTGGCCGAGCTTAATTAAAACGCTGTTAGTTTTCTTCAGCCGCTGCACCTCTCTGACAAAGACAAAGGAGAAAAAGTATGAGTAGATAGTTTTCTCGAGAAGCAGATGTTTAAGAATAAGCAGCCGACTTTTGCCTGGGCCACTACACTTTGTAATGTCTGTAAATATCTGTGTCTAAATGTCTGTATTGTCTGCAATTGTAAACCTAAATGAATTAAGTTTACAGTTCTATGTCGTGGCTACGGGTTACCTTATAACCCGACAAAATTAAATTTACCTTGTGGTCTTTGAAAATTCGCTGAACCACTTTGATAATCCTTGTATGTTAATTAAGGCCCGCAGACAGAGACCCAGTAACGTCAATGTATGGAGTGTAGTTCTCCCGCTACAGTCCTTCATTACACGTACATTATTGGTACATTATTTACTGACAAAGAACTCTTAACTTATTGTTAAATAACAGTGTGCAACAGAAGGCAAACTGTGCGGGAGTATAGCAACTTTTAATTAAAGTTGAGCGTAGGCTTCTTGCTGGTAATACGTGTGCACGTCAGAGTTCGAATTGGTTGCCTTGCCTGGGAACTAACTCTTCAGAGGTAACAAGAATAAAATGCACCGGATGCTCATTGAAGACACCGCGGAGCACATCCATACATTAGCCATAGACCAGGAAATATATAACCATCATATTAGTTTACAACGAAAGATATTTGCAAGTTTGCCTAGAATTTTATCTGATTAATCCTCGTCTTTACGCGGAATTAGAAGTGGCAAGAAGATAATTCCACTGTGGGACGACACGAGTTGACGAAGTAGAGCGATCACAACAAAACTAAACGGAAAGGAATTGCGATCCCAAATATAGTCCGCGACTGTGTCACTAGCCGCAAACTAAGAGAGGTGCAAACGACTCCAATAAAGGCTGATCCAAATGCTCAGGTTTACTCAATAATTAGTTTGCGCAGTCTAAAACTTAGCAGAAAACGTCGCAGTTTTGAGCGTGTCTTGAGTTGCAGTGATATTTGAACTCCAGAGCATAGATTTTGACGAACTGCAGGATAAGTTGAAACGTGTAGACAGTAGCACAGTTTCCTATTCAACTTGTGCCCAATATTAATTAGTCTGGCGAGAGTGGTGGACCTTCGGTAATTTGCTCGGGAATTTGTTCTCTATACGGAATTTTTACTTGCATTTGGCGAGGAAAATGCAAGGACTATAGTAACAGGGAATTAAAGGCTGGGAAAAGTTAATAAATCGATGCGATCTGGAGCTGGAGAAGACGCCATCATTCTGGGACTTTGATTCCTTGCATTTCCTAAATGATCCATTTTTTACAAGGCACTATGCTAAAATTGAACAAATTACTGCCTCATCCACGATGGGAACTTACAAAAATAAGCAAACTACACAGATATGCCGGCACCGCGTGTTTTGCGACTGCACTCATGGGAAGTGTCTCAAACTACACGGCACACTACTTCCCGCAGATATGCCGGCACTAGCACTCATGGGAAGCAGATTACTCTCCAGA
>NW_025946457.1:0-82141 GCF_000764305.2 Hyalella azteca
TTGAATGATATGGAAAGACGTTGATACGTTAAAGTAACATAATTATATTAAAACGCAGGAGTCTTCCCTGCTTTTTTGGTGTTTAAGAAGTAGATGGCCTATGTACATTCATATGCAAATTTAATTTTTGCCGGGAATGCGATACAACTCCACGCAAATTCGCTAAATCGAAAAGATATTATTATCTTAAATTTTAATAAGGAGCTCATAAGGGGAATTGAAACCTGTTATCCACAGAAAATTATATACATAAATTTTTTTAAATACTCGTCAAATTTTTTAAATAGTCTTACTCGTGAAAATGAACTAGCAGTGCATAGCTCCGTTAAATTTTAATAAGAAGCTCATAAATAAATCTGTTATCCACAGAAAATTATATTGATAAATTGATTTTTTAAATACTCGTCAAATTTTTTAAGTAGTCTTACGCGTAAAAATGAACTATCAGTGCATAGCTCCGTTAAATTTTAATAAGAAGCTCATAAGGAAACCTGTTATCCACAGAAAATTATATCCATAAATTTATTTTAAATACTCGTCAAATTTTTTAAATAGTCGTACGCGTGAAAATGAAATAGCAGTGCGTGGCTCCGAGCTATTCTAGTGATCGAGACCTATACCTTCAAAAAAAGTTAAGAGATCGTAAGTTCATCAGCCAATCATTGACGGCCTTTCAAGCAAAATCCACCAATCACAGACATGAAAATAGTGCGTAAGTACTTACGTTCACTTAGCGAGTTTTGAAAGTATGGCCCCAGGACTGTAAATTACAGCAGCAGCCTGACGCCTCGCAACAGGTGCTGGCCACATGTAATTCTAGTCGCTATCAGAAGAATTGTAAAGCAACGAAGTGAAATATACATGCTACTACGTAGACATCGATATCGATCACTTTATTACAGTATGAGTATATAATGAGCTATGATACATCTACACAAACAATATGGATATGTTAGCAACTTTATTCACTAAAAATACTCACTGTACGCNCTACGTAGACATCGATATCGATCACTTTATTACAGTATGAGTATATAATGAGCTATGATACATCTACACAAACAATATGGATATGTTAGCAACTTTATTCACTAAAAATACTCACTGTACGCTGCTAGATCACTGCACTGAAAAACTTCACACAGATCATGCCGTACGCCCCAACTTGTGATCAATAAGTTGGATGTTGCTGAATTTCAGCCGATGCTTAATTCACATTTAACTTCGGATCTCATGTATGCTTCATCCTAATTTTTTAAAATTTTCTCTAATTTTGGAAATAAAAACTTTAGAATTATGCTAGTGCTAGTAAATTCTCGAATATTTATTAAACTTAATATATTAACATCGGGACATCGGATAATAATCCAATGGAAAAATATTATAAAGGTTACTCATTACAGTATTTGACCAACGCCGTCATCTCACTGTCAAATGTTGTCTATCACAAAGAAATTCAAATGTTTGCCATTCATGTCCATAATTGCTACTCAACAGACGCGCGATTACGTCATACCCAGAAAGTTCTGATTCAATCATCGCTGATCCAACTGAAATTTATTTAGGTTACGTTTTTGAATTCTTTCTGTTATCCCTAAACTACCGGATCCTTGTCCCTAAACTGCTCCTTAAACTTTGCAAGTTTTTGCTGTGTTGATAAACTTTATGAAGCGGTCTACAATTTTATTAACTTAAATTCTTCAATTATCTGCTGCTTCCATACTGAGGCTGGTATTCAAGATAAAGTGAAGAGCCTCCCACGGCTGATGGTATTTATTTACTGATAAACAAACCGGTGTCGGACAGCGGCGATCATCTACTGAACAGGAAATGGTATTCTCGGTATATACAACTAATGAATTTTTTCGATTGGGGTGGAGAATTTGTACTTGAATACTTACTTTTGAGTTCAAATATCAATTGAGAATTTTAGGATCAACCAGTAGCCGTAGCTGAGGTCTCGCAAATCGTCTTTAACTTTTGCATAATTTCCTGTTACTCGTCATATGTTCAGACAATCATGCAGCGACCACTAAAAGACTGTTATCAAAACTACCAAGAGTTGTGCTTTTAATAAGCGAAAATACGAACGCGGTCGTTTTTATAACTAACGCTAGACAAAATCTTTAATTGAAAGAACAATACGGGTGCTAAGTAGAAAACTCGCTGCAAGTATAAAATTATTGACTTTTGAGAGTGAAAATATGGTGAGTAGAAATATATGCATGCCTTAAATTAGAAAATGGTACAGAAATAGAGATATTTAGGTTATCAAAATAAATTTCGTCGATACCAAAGCTACAAACGAATAGAGAGAAGCGTTGTTAAGGTAATATGAACATTAAATTCCTGCCAACGCAGAGGGACTCCCTGAAAACACCTCTGCTCTACTCCTTGCTATTCACATATCGATAATATCCATAAATCATCCCAACATCATTCGGAACCGAGATAGAGAGCTACATTATTGTTTCTTCTATTCCTACATTTCGTACGCTTATTGAATTATGTCACTATAGTCATAATTATCTGCGAAAATTTGATAAGTTGTATTATGAAGATTGAACTGCGCATCTTTATTGAAATAAAATTTGCTTCAAGTTTCTAAATTTAATTTGACATTATTACTAATTATCTGTCGAATTATCTTCAAGTCTATGCTGGTAGGTGCAATAGAAAATGTTTAATAACAAAAAAGAAATATTTCCAGTTTTAAATTAATTTTTAACAATTTTGCTTCGTCAGTGCAATAACATTAAAACTGTCAGCTTTCCGGCAGTACCCTAAAATGCCCTACTCCTGCTTTAATTTTCTTTTACTACATTCTGTTTCTGTGCTTTTTACTCATATTTACGTAAAAAATAAGATTATGGGACGAGTTTTGTGTAAAACATTGCCCGATGTGTTTTAAAATCTCCCAAAAAGTTTACTGTATCTAATTTAACAACAACGAGCCCAGCATTCAAAAAGGTGTCTCCGATATATGCTCAAGTTGCGTAAAGTAACTGCTCAATTATCACCTATCAGGCGCATAGCTAATTGCATAGTCTACAATCTGACCTCGCTCAGACTTGCAATATCAACTCAAATCTGTTAAAAACATCTACGCCTCATTACGTCGATCTTACGTTATCAACTGAAACGTGCTTAGAACACATGAGCCTCAATACGGCTTACGATGTCAACTGGAACGTGCTTAGAACTGAGCCTTAATGCGGCTTACGATATCAACTGAAACTTACGTAGAACATCTGAGCCTCAATACGACCTATGATATCAACTGAAACGTGCTTAGTACATCTGAGCCTCAATGCGGCTTACGATATAAACTGAAACGTGCTTATAATGTCGCAGTAAAAACGCGGCTTAAGATGACAATTCGAACCGGCCACAACTTCATCCGAGCCTCAACGCACGCAGAGTATAGATCCATTGAACCCAATGCATGAAACTTCGTATTCATCTGCCCTGTAACTTAATATACACGTCATGACTTTTAAGTTACTTCAGCCATATTAGGGACATGCTGACAGCGTCTAATATGGAATACTGTGGTTGAATATTCTTGTCACGAGACATGGTATTAATGGGCAGGAGGATGTTGTTTTAAGAACATATCTTTCAATGGAATGAAGCAATGAAATCTGAAGATAATTATTTATGTTTGATAACAAAAGCAAGAGACAGTTCCACCATAACCATCGGCCGCAAATGTTTTAATACTTGGTACGCATTCATTTCAAATGATGTTTCGACAGCTGATGCTTGAATAAGTGGACATTCGGGGCTAAAAGTTTCTGGTCAATAGCTTAACATATGCCTGGGCTTACTGTACTTTTACGGGGTACAGTTCAAGAGGTTACAGTGGAGTTGCAAGTTCGAAAATAGAGTTCCTGGTGAAATTCTTAACATGCTATGGGAATGTATAATATTTCAATATGTTCTAGAGCTTAAAAAATTACGCTCAAGAATTCGAAAAGGATTTTGCTATAATATAATAATTGAATATGCATACTAATTTTAAAATATGCAAGCACTGATTAGTTACAATGATCTTAACGAGAAACGAACAGCACTCAAATCAGGAACACGATATCGGAAAGTTTAGATGCACTCTCGAGAAGGGAACGTTCAATGGAGTTTGGTCAACCTCTTAACAGCTATGGAGCTAACACTTAAGAAATACTTTGAAACATCATTACAAACGCTCCGTATATAACAGCTTTAACAAACATTCAACGTCTCGGGCGTTTTTGGGAATGGGTGATGGAAGATTCCGAATATACCATGGAAAAGACTTGTGTGCCCAGCACGTACGTCTGGCACTTCCACTAACAGTCATAAGGTTTCTCCGATACGCTAGATTATTTATGATATTTTCTTAGTATTTTTGATAAATAATTTAAAAACATTAAAAATAACTTACCGTGCACATAAAAATCAACAATTTAAACAATTTCTTTCAATTCGGATTTCGATAACAACTTTACTTTCATCTGCATATTTGTTTTCGTGTTTTAGATTGTGTCTGGAAAGTGTAAAAAGTAAGAGCAAACGTGCGCCTCCACTTTTCATCGCCGGCACATTTTTAATCGCACATAGCTCACGAAACACATACGTTTACGTAACGAATTTTTATAGACATATTAAGTGTCTTAGTTGGCTAAGCAACTTAATGCTAAATCAATATGCGGGAGCTAATTTTTTGTATTATGATTAATTAGGATCAATGTAAGGGAACATATCGGTATCACAAAGATGAGTTTTAGGAATGGACCTTCAATAGCGAAATCAGAAATGTTATAGTGCACGATTACAAGCAATTCTGATTAATGAATTTCTGTTGTCTGTTTGGTAGATTTTACATCCGTTTCAAGCGATGTATGTTTCTGTTAAGTAAGTTGTTTAAAGCTGATTTCTGAACAATACAGTTTTTATTTTTTCGTGCATCAACTCCTTGCAGCATCACGCTTCACTGGTTTTAATTCCGTCAAAATACAATCGGCGTCACGAGAGAGAGTAAACCCCGGAAAAGCACGGATGTCTACAATTTGAGTTTGCGCACAACATATTCTAACTTGCATTGAAGTAATTTGCGCAATGAAAACAAAATTTTTAGCGGATTTTTTTTTTGCTATGCTGATTGCCAGTTCCAAGTAAAGAAACTTTGTATAATTGAAATTATATGCGCTATTGATTTCGTAAATACAATTTGAGAGGAAAATATATGGTTTTCAATGTCACAAGCGCATAGTAATGAGTAATCAAATTAACACTAACTAATTTATGTCAACTTGAGCACATATTTATGATACATACTCCGGCCAATGCAATGAACTAGACGTCCATCAATTATCCTTTCGAGATTCTGCATTTGTTACTGGCAAGATAACTAAACTATTCCTTTAGTTGCTGCACCATAGCCTGCAAAGCAACTCAATGTGCCTCACCGTGAAAAATTCGTGTCTGTTGTCTATTATATGTAGAGTTACAATAATATATTTCTTTCTATGTTCAGAGCACTCTTTATTATATTGAAGCAGTTACTGTGTAATAATTTTCGTAGCCACAACGCATTCATCACAAAGCCTAGTGTACATAACACTGACGAGACTGGCAAGAACGCAACAAGGATGCAGCTAATAAAACGTTATATAGTAATTTACGTAAGGCTGCGTCATCGCAAACAGTGATCCATGATGCTGCTTCTCTGCTCCAGACTTCGCTCTTGAAAGCACAAGTAATCTACGGTAAAGGTAAGTCCTCACGCAATTCTCAGGAACCCCAGAAAGAATTTTTAATTCCGCAAGAGAAACTTAAGCTTTCTTCAGCAGCGATCCTGTCCTCTCGTTGGCCAGCTTGATCCTTGTTTCGTTCGATGTCGCCTGTAGGGAAATAATTTAGATGTACATTTAAATAACATTCATTCAGGATTTCTTCCCTGAAAATGTTAATAACAAGCTTGAAACGGATTTTTTTTATGAAAGTTAGTGGACATCTGTTTAAAAATTTACCTTGAACGGCCCAATATTGTCTGATTTACAGAAAATTCTGTCGCTCTAAACTTCTAAAGTGTTATAAAAATAGAACGGCTTTTAATGAGCTCTTCTTTCGTAACAGAAAGCAGCGATAATCACCTTAGAATAAACCTCAGAGGTAACTGATTTATGATAATCTTATAGCTTACGAATTCAGAATGATAAATGTGAATTCTCATTTTTCTATTCCAAAGGAAATTGAGACAATATGCAGTCATTATGATGTGACACGAATCAACATTACGATTGCTTTGCTAAGTGAAAAAATGCAAAACAGTATAATTTAACATAAGGCAAGGTAATATCAAAATATTCAACTTAAAGTACACAATTCTAAATTGGAATACTCCGATTACAGATCATATACTTTTGCTCAACAAATGCTACTTAGCATACTGTTGGAAAGAAATTTATCGCACTTTAATTCACTGCTAATTTAGAACAGTACGATTTTGTATACCAAATGGAACAACTAGGCAGTTTCTACCATTTACTGGTAACCAACAACAGTACACTTTTGCATTCCAGGAACAGCGAGGCAATTTCCATAAGGGTAATCCACTGGTAATTTACAACAGTAAGATTTTATACTATACCAGATGGAACAGCATTTTCTACCCGGGTGATCTCTGTTTAATTCACAACAGTACAATTTGCATGCTCGTACCAATGGATGTTACTTGCAACCACAGTAATCTACGGCTATTTCCCAGCAAAAATAAGAGTATTATTCATCCAAGGTTCAGTGTTAGGAAGCTATAGGGATTTGCTTCAAGAGAACATATTTACTACACGAGGCATATATACGAGCATTTATGCTGTCTAATATGTGATAGTAAAGTACTTTATTTGAGGAGCTTCCCAGTCCGGTCATTGGCTTTCTTGATCTTGCCCGTGTTTATTGTCGACTTAGATTTAAAAGAAAATTAATAACAGAGCAAAATAAATCAACAAGATTGTGCAGAGTCGTACACATGCAAAAAAAAGCTTTCATAATTTCATGCGTTTCTGAAAATCATAGAACTTTTGTGTAAAGATACTTCAAATAATTTAAATAACAAAATATAAGGAATACACAATACGATCAATAAATATCGCTGCATTACATTACAAAAAAATACAATTTTTGAGAAAGACTTCAATGAGATCTTATTATATTATCATGTTTGCTCCGACATCAGCTTTGGTATGTAGCTGCATATGCTACAGCATTTGTGCATATATCATTTTTAACTCTTTTGAGTCGAAGAAGTTATTACTTTAGTTAGCTGAAGTGATAGTTTTGAAATTAATTGGCTAGTTTATTAATAAATATACTCCATGGTATTAACTCAACACACATTTGATGTTTAAATGATAATGCTTTGTCAACGTAGTGTAACCGCTGGCCCCTCTTGAATTGGTATGGATATTCCGTGTAATTATCCGAACATCTGTAGTTAACTTGACATTGTATCAAACTAAAGGTGACGCAATCTTCACGGTATTATAATATTTACCTTGGCAACGGCTCTGTCAAGTTGTCTGTTCTGGTTGTCGATCTCCGAGCTCATGTCGGTAGCCATGTTGCGCAGGTTGTCAATCATCGTGTTCACGTGTCCCAGGTTCTCCTCCATCTCATCCTCACGCGCGTCCTTCGTGATCCTGTTTTAAAAATTCATTCAATCAGTGTTCTTTCACACCAACCGGTAATAATACATAGGACTCATGGTCCAGCATTAATTACAACTGAGTCTCCACTTCTCAAAAATTATTTATTGCATTAGTTTTTAGTAAAAGGGAAGTTACGCACTGCACAAAATCAATCACATTACTGACCTGCCGACCTGCAGTCCGGGAACCATGCTACCGTTGCCAGCGTTGACGCGTTGAGGCTGACTGTTGACTACACCATCGCCTTTGTCTTTCCAGGGGTCGTTCTCTTCCTTGAACTGCGACGATCTGCGACGAATAATTTTATCAGTATCCAGGTGCCCGATCAGCTTAACGTTTTTTCAGTTCTTTAATGCTTTAGTTCACTTTACTGCAATTTAAATGCTAGTTAAATTGTTTAAAAGAGCAAAAACGTTTTTTGTCCTAAACAGGAACGAAATGGGCCCAACTTTATTTTCTCCTTCAACGCTTTTTTAGAGCCCATGCACAAATGGTTATTTTAATTATTATTTCACATGCTCTTATTGACAAACTCAATATGAGGATAATTTCAAGCTATCCACCAAAGACTCATAGAAGGCTCTCCAAACTGAATTGATCAAAGATCCTTAAAAAACCATCCTTAAAGAAAATAACGGCACTCACTTTTGACACGGCAGGACGCAGAGGCCGCAGCACTTCTCCATGCCCGACAGGTTCTTCTCTGCTTCCTTCATGTCCGCATTGATTTGGTCCATACCTTCCTCGATGCGCTCGATTTGTTCTGCAACAAAAACATGCGTTGCATTATCAAAGGAGGCTTCAGTTATAATGTGTTATATGGGGCTGATAGTTGACAACTTATATTCAAAGGAAGTTCGTGTGTATTTTATTGTGCGACTGTAATGTAAACTGGACGATGGGTGATAACCATTGTTGGGTGTCGTATTGATTTTCCTCTTTTTCAAACCTTATATAAATTAGAGCAAAAATTTTTGAATTTTTTATTGAATTTACGTTGACAGCTGAGGGCATAAATTATCAATTCTCTAAGGGGAATAAATCAAAGGTCATGAAGAGTTCATTGAAATGATCCAATTTATAGTAAAAGATTTTGTAATTTTTATTAAAACTACGTTGACAGCTTAGGGCATAAATTATCAATTCTCTAAGGGGAATAAATCAAGGATCATGAAAAGATCATTGAAATACTCATATTTACCTCCTTGATCGTCCAGTGCCACTAGTGTTCGGATGCCGGCTTCTTTCGACTGTTGGAAAACATTAAAAATTATGAGTAAATTTCATTTCACTGGTTCAATAATGTTACTATATTAATTCGTTTCTATTTCACAAAACGTTAGACACTTCCCCAGACAAATGCGAGTTTTAAATTTCACAGCGTTGAACAATAAACTTTTCTTCCTCATAAAAGGACGTACGTGAGTCATACTCCAGACCTGTTAATTCCTATCACTGGAAAAAAAATAATTTCCAGCAAAATCCTTCGAATTGTGAGAGGGACTATGATTTCCATCCGCACAGCATTCACCTATGATTACTCAAGACACAATACCCAGCTTCCCATCCACGATGGTCAGAGACTCAACCTCCTAGTTCTTGTCCACATGACTCAGCGTCTTCGCTCTCAACTCCCAACCGACGGAATTCGTTGACCTATTTGACCAATCTAAGCATTTAACACTTTCATCTTCACCCAATTAGCTCAAACGTGTAACTTTTTTTCAATTATCTCTTCACCCACATAGCATAATACCATCCTCACTAACTCATTCATCTACCCGGGCCATGAGCAGTGATGAAAACAAATGATGAAAACCATAAAAAGCTTAAAACAAGGTCCTCATTCCCCTCCCCACTCAGCTCCTCACTCATCACTCAGCTCGAGACTCACCTCCCCACTCAGCTCCCCACTCATCACTCAGCTCAAGACCCACATCCCCACTCAGCTCACACTCAGCTCACCACTCACCACTCAGCTCCCCACTCATCACTCAGCTCACCACTCACCACTCAGCTCCCCACTCATCACTCAGCTCACCACTCACCACTCAGCTCCCCACTCATCACTCAGCTTACCACTCAGCTCACCACTCATCACTCAGCTCACCACCCACCTCTTCACACAGCGCCATCATGCGTCGCGTAGACTCGAGCGACTCGTCCGTGACTCTGTTGCAGTCATACTGCAGCTGCTCCAGCTCCGAGCGCGGCTCCCCGGCGCCTTCCATATCCTGCTCCATGAACGTGAGTAACAAGTCTTAAATAACACGCGCTTAATGAAGTTTTAAATCAATAATTCAAAATAAAACTACTACATATCTAGGTTTTCTAGGGGTTCTCATAATATGATAGATAGCTTGAACTATATTGCCGGCAAAAGTATGAGTTCCAAAAAGCAGCGCTCTGATGGTGGAAGGCCGGTTTATTCAGAATAGTACGCTGGTCAGCTCAAATTGAACTATAGAAGAAGAAAGAGTTACAAACAACAGCGCTCTGATGGTAGAACACCAAACCTTCCATCCAGCAGCAGGGCCACATGTGAGCGCAAGCCTAGTAGGTGATCCCCACAGCTTCTGACAGGTAACCAAACTGCTTACGTAATTTTCATGTGTAAAATATTAGGACAGAATTTTCATCCTGTATTTGGAGTTGTGGTTTGGTATCACTAGCAGAGTCGCCTTAGAGTTGCATCTGAAGATAACCCTCCACTGGGTGGTCATTGGCAGGCGCTGTGAATGGTTCACTTTAATGCCAAATATTTTGATTATTTTTTTATTACATATTGGTATATATAATTAAGCAGAAGTAGTTACTTCATGCTAGTTTGTTGAAGATAATTGAAAAAAGTAAGAAAATTGTCAATAAAAAACATTCTTTTGTACTCAATCAACTTGCACAACGACAGAGCGCATGCTGTACATGAAATTTCTCGGTAGTGTGGCATGAGAAGAATATTTTTGGCGAGGACTGCAGCGAAATGTGAAGAAGTTCCATTGAAATGTTGCACGTAATATTGAGCTATAACCCTTTCGCGGGCGAGCATAGAAATCTCCAGAAGTTGTAATTTCAGAAACCAGTACAAGGATATAAGAAGTATTATACGAAATATTTATTAGTGTGTATTTCTAAAAATTTTGTAGATTGGAGGTGGAAATCCTACTTGAAGAATTTATTGAATTCGATTACTAAACCAAATGAATTCTTTATAATTAAAATTTAGTTAATGCAAATGAAAATGCTAAGAATTTAAATTCATGTTAATTAATTTCAATAAAGTTACCTTAAATAATTAAATATATATATTGATACTTCCGCCCTTTCCGAAAACGCGGAAAGAACGTCAATTTCATAGTCCGATTGAAAATGTCTATTTAAATGCTCATACTTTATCTTATTTTTGGGTGTGGTAGGTGGTGATGCTAGTATAAAAAGATGGTTAGATAATTGGAGATTGACTGAGGCATGATAAGGAAGCCTCAAACACAAACCAGAAGCAATTACGGTCTTTTGGATGCATTTTTAAGTGACAGAAATGGTTAATAATATGGCATATAACAAAGTCTCGTCTTGCATGCCATTTTAACCAGCGTTTTTGTTTGAGCGTGGGCGAGTGTGTGGCTGACTGGCGGACAGGATCAGATATGAAGTGGCTGGGAAGGCTGTGAGTGGCTGGGAAGGCTGGAGTGGCTGTGAGTGGCTGTGTTAAAGTTGATAGTCCTGCTTTCCTGCCCAGGCTAAGCCTCCTGCAACGCATGCAACTCGAGATGTTCCGGCAAATACCTTCACAACTTTAAAGCTCCACTTTAGTATAGAATAGAGAGTTAAATATAATTGAGTGTTGAATTGGCACTATAAAAATTCTTTTAAAATTATTATTCGTTGATTTTGCAATCTGAATTTATCAAATTTTCAACATTCCTTGGACAAAGAATATGTTAAAGGAACGTTTGCATTTATAGTAATCTTCTGGTGCTGGTAGCGTTCTGTTGGAGTATGTTTCAGTGATGGTGATATGTAGTTGTACATTATTTAAAAGTACTGGAGATAATACGTGTAGGATCTCTCATGCAATCCAATTACATTTTAAAATATTTTCTATTATTTTTAACCTGTAAACAGGTTAATTAAACCACTTCATCTCTCCCGTGTTCGTGCAGTGCACAAAAATTGATCGAGAACTGAGATTGATCATTTTTCCATGAAATTCTACAAACCTTCAGCGGACAAATAACCTTAAAAAGACCATTGATTTTCGTAATAACTAGCCATCGTAAAACTACTGAACAAATGATAATTTTCGTTACAGATAAATGAAGAACGAAAGTTAATCTTTTGAATTGATCGATTCATATTTAAATAAAGGGGGCAAATTCCACACAAAGGGGAGAACAATACCGAAATACACTAGATACCGCGCTGAAATATCCTCTTGCGGATTGGAATTTATGTGAGTTTTTCTTTTGTTACGAGACTTCATGATTTGCAGGGCAGTTTCAGCGAGATATCTTGGTATGTTGAAAGCTCTCACGCCGCCAACTTTCACCTTGCAGGTCCTAACTGTCCATTGATATATTAAGCAACTAGTAAGCACAAGTAAATGCTTACTAGTTTGATAAAACTAGCCTGACGTGGTGCAGACGTGAACGAGCTCTGGATTAGATGTAAATAGAAAGTAGTAAATCCAAAGTAGTAGTAAGTATACTACTACTTACAAAGTATACCACAGTAAGAGAGTAGGTAAGTATACACACGCGGCAAGTTGGCTAGATGCCGTCCTATTGCAGTACCACAAGGCACGGGATGCTATAATAAGTTGAGGTATGCGCTGCTGTGCATTTTTGTATGAAAAATCAACTCTTCACGCTGAACACATCTCAGACAAGAAGAAATATTATAGGTAATAATTTAAAATAAAATGCATGTGGTTATCACATTAATAGGTGTGGCTGTCAGTGGAAGGTTGAATTAAAAAATGGAAGGGCATGAATGGAATTGAAAATTGAAGTTGGAGTTACGGTAAAAAACTAATAATCTCAAGACGTTCTCTAATCAACCCTGTCGTTTTCTGAAACTTAGAATCTTTCCGAAAAATCTTTTAAATAGATATTAATAACGCTCATATTTGAAAAATTACAAGTAGCACAATTTCTCTCGATTAATTAAACCATATTGGCAAATGATTTATTTCAAACTCTAATCATTGGAGAGAAATCATCATCCATCTCTAGAGTTTGTCTTTCATTACGGTCTTTTCGAGTGTAGATGAAATTCTATCGAAAAGTTCGATCTAATTTATTGCATCAGAACTTAGAGTTACGGCTTAGAGTTGTTATAGGGACTCCACAATTGCTGAAAATCAGCGGATGATGTGACCTGAATTAGAATAAAAATGTCTTTTCTATAATGGAAAAGGTATTGAAGAGACTGCATGCGTTGGACATGGAAAGAATTCTAGTACTTTTGCATGATGCACTGTGTTTTCTTGTGAGTGCTAACCCTTAGCATACTTTAATAATAACTTTAGTTAACTGGCCTCTAGATACGAATAGCAATGACGACGGTTAAGCCATCTTCATTAAAAAAGGTTAATACTTGCACTTATTCTTCGTGTGACCTTGCCCATTCAAAGTAAAGTAACCGTGGGCCTAAAATGAATTTACCAAAACAATTTAATTCCCTATTCAACGCTTTTAATAATTTTAAACTTGTATCTCGTTTGTAAGCCAGATATTAGACCACGAATGATGAGGTATAGTTTTTACGGCCAGATGAAGATCAATTAATTTATAAGAGATGCGGCTGGAATTTGCATTGGACTAACTATGCATTAAAGTGAATCTCCATCCGCGCCACAGGACTACAAAAAACAAAACTTTATCCTCGAAAATTTATAGTCCTCCGTATAGAGAGAAAACTCAGTAAGAAATAACTCGTAACAAAATCTTCGCCAAGTTTTTTTCCTATTTATGCATGTGTTATCATATTTATTTCGGTTTTTAGCACTTGCATAATTACTAAACTATGATCTAGAATAGGTTCAAGTATAAATTAAAAATGTCTATCTAAATAAATTAAAGAAATCTTAATTAAATCTCTATTATCAGCTAAAACTACAATACATTTGGAAAGTTAGAGTGGTCGTCTTTTCTTATTGCACTTCTAATATTTTCAGGAGAGGCAGGAACCAATGGGAGCATTTCTCTGATGCACGAAAGACCACATAAAAATCTAGAAAACCCGTCCGAAATTGTTTAATTAGTTCATCGTTTCTAGGTATTTATTATGGGGAATTTATTGTTGATAGTCAATTAAATCATTACCTACATCAAATCTTGGGGTTTCATTGCCAGCAACAGCTTCCACAATCTCATAGATATACAAAAATATCAGATCCAGATAAGGTAAAATGTTACATCTAACTCTAGCTACCATATGAAGTAAAATGCGTAATCAAAATGCGCATTTTATTCTTTTCATTCAAATGCGTATTGACTGAAAAGCAAAGAAAATAAACCAAAAAATTCACCACTTCTCATAAGAGAAAACGTTTCGGATTCCAGCTCCATCGTCAGTTCAAGACCTAGAACACAGGTACAAACAATTAATTAGTAGCCTAAAATTTACATTCAAACAATTCATCTAAACTTGAGGACATTCGAAACTAAATCGAAAAGAGAGAACAAATAAAAATGAAATAAACATGAGCAGAAGGAACTATCTTATTACAATTTGGAGAGATTAGGAACTGAAAGCGGTATTTAAACTGGGTTTTTATTTATAAATATACAATGATTCTAAATTTTGCAGGTCTGAAACACCGGTTGGTGAGGCTAAAATTCTAAAATATTGGATACCGGGACACTGCTCACTGCTTGGTATGAATCCGTACGGCTGAATATAGGGGGAAGAGCAAGTTGGTTCCCTGTTCTAGCTGGACTCCGAAGCGTTTTCTCTTGTGAAAAATGGTGATTTTTTAGCTATTTTCTACGCTTTTAAATTTCGCGAAAATTTGACTTTTGTTTTGAGGTTCTGTATAGCATACTGCATATAACGAATTTACGGCAATAACTGTCCTCTTTCCATATCTATTATAATTATTAAATTGCGGTTTAAGAACCGAGAATATCTTTCGCAGGACATAAAAAAAATCTACCCAAGACAATGTAATGCACCCAAGCGTATTAAGGTAAAATGCATTCTGGGATATAGAGTCATAAATGTTTCCCCGAACGCAGGCCATCGCAGATCACGATCGCGATCAACGCACAAGCGGCATTTGGCAGAAGTAGAATGCATGTACCAAAAACAGCATTCAAACATTCATAATTTAGAGGAAATTTATAGATAAAAAGAGCACAACCCACCTCTGACGAAGTCTATTTCTTCTCAACGATAACTCCTTGCAGGAAGAAAAGCAAACTACATGATAGAAAGAGACAGAGCAGCTGTTATTGTTGAAAACCGCAATAACGATGTTGCAAAAAATACTGCTCTTGTTGTAAAATTTGGCACAAGAAACTGCTGCCTCGTTTAATGTTTTGCAGTTGATTTTTATGTATTCTTTTTAAATCAGAGAGCTTGCTTTGTCCGGAAAGCCCCATTGAATGCAGTTAACTATATATTCTTACCCATTCAAATTATAATGAATGAGGTACAAGGCATAAATTTGATCTGTTACAAAAAAAAATAGTTGCGCAGCCACTAGTTCTTATTGAATTGAAGCAACAATAGAAATTAGCATCTAATGATGCCTAACGACTATGCATGGTGTTGATATTGAACTTAACTCTAACGGATGAAATACGTACAATTATTTGCCGATGTTATTAACTGTACAGACACTCGAGTCACGTTGTTGCGGGAGATCAACATACACTAGCTATCCCGACGGGATAGTGGAATAAATCAAAGTCAAAACTCCTAGTAGAAGGTCAGAAAAATGAAGTTAAAATCTACGTTATAAATCTTTATTGCGGAAACTAAAAGGACACTGATCCACGATCTTTAACAGAAGAATATCCTGCTTTCGTCATGCGAAGATTTGGTTTTTTAATTGATCATTAATCAATTTTATTACTGTAAGGTTATTCAAACATTTTCCGAACATAATTTTGCGTTTAAATTGCGGAGAACATAAAAATTATACTGCATCTTGATACAAAATATTTGGCAAATAATTTTTAAATATTTGGCACTCACCGAACCCTTGCCTCCCTTCTTCTGGATTGCATGTGGGAAAGAATTGGAATCAAACAGCTTCTAAGTCATTAAGAAACATGAGGTTCGGGATAAATGGAATGAAACTTATGTTTAAAATTTGATAGAACATGAAGTCAGAATATTTTAGAAACAATAAGGGGAATATGAATTGAAAACTTTGGTACATCAATATAATTTTTCATGATTAAAACTAAGAAAAAAAATATTTCATAATAAAAATTCATTTCAGGCTATAACAAGATGAAGAAAAATAATTTCAAATACGAGACGTCAGTTCATAGTAAAAATTGTTTACAGTTTAGGCTCAACATTAGTTTAAATGAAAATTAATAAGCAAACAGTTAAATAGTAATAGTTAAATAAGTAAAAAAATTAAAGCTGGAACTTCCTGGTGTCAAACCAGAATGAAGTTGTGAAAATGGGCAAAAGAAAGAAAGCGTAGTATTATGAAGTCTTAAAATATATCAATACTTGAAAACTATCTTGGTTATAGTAAACAATACTGAAAATGAAAATGATTAAATGTACTGCAAACTGTCGTGAATATATAAACTCGACTAATAGCCATCAAATTGGAGAATAGTTATTTGCATGATCCAATTCTTTCATGGTAACTTTTCACACTTGTGAAAGATCGTTTGCATGTGTAAAGCATTAGCTACATCCTAGAGTTCACATAAAATTTCACTTAAATAATTATAAGAGAAAAATAAAAGAACTTTAGCAGGCACAGAACAACTACTAGTTTAATTGTGATCTTATTAATAGCGGTTTAAGAAAGCATCACTACTTATTCATGCTATAAATGCATAAGTTATGGAATAAAGTTTGAAAAACATGAAGCGTTTAGGCCGCTTGAGCATAAATTATACTGAAGTAGTTAATTATAGACACAATAGCAGCTACATTGTAAAACTATCTATTATATTTCAACGCTAGTTACCATTAGAGTGTGTGAATGTGGCATCAATAAAATTTTTATGGAATACAGAACAGCAGTACCGGCGCGGTGGAGAAAATTTGCACATTGCTCATTTCCAATTATAACGTTAGTACTCGAGTTATTACTATTATATTCCATTCCAACTATACACTATACATTCATATAATTTATATAATAAATTTTATACATGCATTCTCTTCGTACCTATGGTCAATAAAACTGTTATGAATGGTATTGGAAAATAACGCAAGCGTTAATGGTTGCACGTGATTGCATTTACTGCATTAATTGACACCAATTAATTTTGAAAAAGTATCAATTTATATTTGTAGAGTAACGTTTACAGTGCAAGCAGCAGCCACAAACATTTTCTTACCGTCATGATCAAGCAGAGCCAAAACTGCTAGCCTTCCTGTGGTGTGAGAAGCAAACAGAAGAAAACGTCAGCTATTTCTTCCTTATTTCGAACACAAATTAAGTGTTAACAAAATAAATAGAAATTTATATTAATAAAATTTTAATTAAAATTCTCAACCTTTAAAGTTTAATTTTATAAATTATTTTCCAGAATTTGTGAAGTTTCTTATTTATTATTAGTTAAATAAAGCAATTGAATAAATTTTTAAATGCTATGAATGCTAGCAACTATCGTGAAATTTTATTATAAAAAAATACATATATTTGTGCCCAAAATGGGCAATTTTGTCCAGCAAACAATTCTGTCGTTGGATATGAGTTACGTAGCGTCGATACACGGTGTACGTGATACACGGTGTACGTGATACACGGTGTACGTGATACACGGTGTACGTGATACGCGGTGTACGTGATAAGATTATTTTCACGGAGAAAAATTATTTGTCTCCTCTGTCTATTTTTTTGTGAGCCAGTTGATCGTTTTAAGCATACATAATATTTTAAAGTATAAAATTGAATAAACAATTTTATATACCATAACATTTTATACGGTTATAATATCTCCCTGCGTATAAAAATGAAGATGCAGAAAAATACTATTTCATACTCGATATAAATTCGTTTGGGATATCTTCGTGTTTGATTTAATCCACGTTTTACTCTGTACGAGTTCCTAAAGAAGTAAACAAGTTTTAAAGTGCAATGAATGGGATAGGCCATTTATCAGTGACTAGTGTGACGTCACTCTCTGTCGTAACCTCAAAGAAATAAATGTGCTTCGAGAACAAATAAATTTAGAATATTAAATGAGCCTGAAAACTAATCCTAAGATAGTATTTTGGTGCCTAAGGCACAGACTTTAAATTGACTATTGATGTTGGTGGGGGTGATAAAATGTTTCATTTGAGACGGAGGAGGTAGTTGAATACTGGCCGTATTTACCGTAGACTTTACCGACACGCACTGCACCCGTCGAGCTCTATTTCTCTGCTCGATTACGTGACTCACTATTGCTGATTTAAGCTAAGGTAACGAACTATTGAATTGGTGGTGGTCAGTTTTGGAATGCTAGTAAATGTAATTCAGGTACAGCCATTGGCATGCATAATTAGGAGACAAAGTGGAAAATGGGTATTAAAAATGTCATCAAGAAACGCGCGTTCTTCTTAAAGCCAAGTTTGAATTGGATTATTGCTTAGTTATAAAAACCGCAAGATATGCGTTTCATAGTTCTTGGCATTCCCGAAAGAAGTGAATGATGGATAAATTGCTTAAAGGAACGTTATTAGGTTTGAATTATCGCAACCTTTTAAGGAACAGCTACATTAAAAACAATATCAGCGGATCGGTGTACGAACGCGCCTGCCGCTGTACGTGAGAATTGTAAAGAGGATGCACCCTTGTCATATGACGTGATGATATTGAATCACCTTTAGAATGCAATAGATGATATTTTTACTTGGTATGGAACAGAAAATTTTGCAAGCTGGAATTGACACAAATTCATCGGTGGACCGGTTTCATATCGGATCATATCTATCCATTGTTATCGATTCCTTTAAGTCAAAAATCATAGTTTACAGATTATTTTTCAATAATTATTTTGCGGTCAGACTTCGGGTGTAAATGTATTCAACTGGAATGTATACTATAAGGAGAAGATGCTTCCAGATGTGCTCTGTCGTCAGCACCAGAGCAGCAAAACTTGCCTTGGTGCAAAGCAGTCAGTATGTTTTGGTTTACTCAAGAGCTCACGAAATTATCTAATTAAAAAATTCCTACCGATTTAATTGTGAAAATCCACACTTGATAAAAAAACCGTGTCGCGTGCATTTATTGGAGACTAACTAAACTATTTATATATTGTGGACTAAAGCAGGAGATGAGGGAGGGATGGGTGACAAACTCGAGGGTTAGGGGGGGTACTTCCCTCAGCGATCAATAGCACTGCTTTCGTTCCTCAGAACGCTCCCCTTTACCCGCTTTTCCCCAGCCTTTGTAGACGTGACCAAACGACAATAAAGGTAATTTAGGAGCAAATTATTATCTAAATAGTAGACGGAATGAGATAATTTTCAGGGCATTTGTGTAGGGCCTTGTTATCGATGTTCAGAAAGCTCATTAGTTGCTATCTTAATGTTGCCGGACGCCACTTCGTAATCCTGAGCATTTCAAGCATTTTAAACTCCAAATTGAGTTCATTATCTCCGACAAATGCACAATATTTGTGTTGTAGCTAGGGTATATGATTAAAAAGAGGTAAAATTATTCCTTGGAATGAGCAATTTAGATATGAATTTCCCCCTTCCATATCCTTTGTGAACGCATGTCTCAGTGAATGACGTCTTCATCATGGCGACGATTATTTTGAAACTATTCTAATACAATATTTTTTAATCGAACATCAAATTTTCAAATATTTTCATACCTAATATTGCAGTCAAAATAAATAATCATGATGAAATAAAAATCGTTTATATCCGAGAAACAAACCAATATTTTTTTCTCAGATTCTGACCTAAACAGTTGCGAGCGACTCACTCCTCTTCTGGTAACTTGCGACGGTCAACTAAGCTTTGAAAGAGATTCCAGCGAGCGTCTCGCAGTGCCGACGCTCTAAATTTCATAATTTTTAATAAATGTACGAGCGTCCACGAATTTTTATTGAAATAAACTATCCTCTGTGATCAAACTTGAACTTGAAGAAAATAAGTTTATTACAATGTGTAATGAGCTGTAAACGCTATCCGGATACTATTCCCTAATCCGATGATCCAATATGCGTTTCGTCTTTCTTTTTTATTGAATACAAAATTGATGTTGCGTTTAAAACTTCAATTCGATTTCGGATGAATTTAATTTACCTCTAACATTTGAATTAATTAGTGCAAAATTAGTTGTCATAATAACATTAATGAGGTGTAAGCTTTTGATTAGGTCATTCCGACCTATTGCCGATTTTTTACCACCCGGCCACCTAGCCCATTTCGATTAGAATGTTCTCATTAAATTGTGGGTTTGAACCTCGAACTCGGTGCTACAATCTTGGTAATTTTTACCGCTCTACTACCTCGTGCAGTTCAAACTTCTTAGTAACTTCTACATGTTCAAACATTTTAATAATATTATTGCCATAAATTTAGATGAGCTTATGTTACTCCTCTCTCTGTCTCACCCATTTCTTCTTTGTACCACTGATTCTTTGGCTGGCCGTTCCTATTGGTTCTAAGAGAATGAAGAAAATATTTCATTGTCAGCATTTCCAACAATCGTCTTCGTTAATCAGCACGATAAAGCATTAGCGTGGCACTTAGTATCAAAATATATAACTAAATATATATTCACATAAATTGACTGACATACTGATTAAATTCTGCTAAATATACTGATAATAGTAAGCGGTCAGACAAGTCACATCTGTACAGTGCAGCACAACACGGGTTGGGCTTGAGGACGAGCTGTAAGCGGTTAGACAAGTCACATCTGTACAGTGCAGCTCCGAGGTTATTCCATCTCGAATACGAGGTTAATCCTAAAACCTGCAATTATTTTGCACTCAAATGTGCGAGCAACCACACAGCTCACCTCAATCAAACAGCTTATGCACTTATTACTTTGTGACCACATTCTCATAGTTTTATTGTGAATTTTTTGAGGCCAAGCCCTTGAAACTGAAAAGGGTGTCAGTTTCATGTTATTTAAAAGATATCAGAAAAAATAGCAGAAAATTTTTTAAAGGACAATTATATAAATAATATATTCACTGAGCTAGAATACTTATTTTGTATATCACTTTTAGATATTTTACTCTCGCGATCATTCAGGACGGATAATAAATGCTGGCTTTTCTCCTATTTCTAGTATTTACATTTGGCGAATTTAAAAATGTTTCCAATCTGTTGCAGGATAGGTTTTGTTGCAATGCGTGTGCTCAGATAGATGTATTGATCAAGAGAATATTATCAACAAAAAAAGGATGTAACGATGGATTTTGAGGGGTGTAGTAGTACTAATAGTTATAGCGGTTTCAGCTTTGATTAGACCATTGGACCTGCCACCGCTTCTTAACGTCCAGAACATTTACAATTTATTGCAGTCCCGAACACGCAACTCACTTCTCAAATTTTTCCGTGCTTACCCGATCGGCCTTTTTGCCGGTTCTGACCAGAAACTGTCGCAGGTAGCTGGGTATCCTGCATGGTACTGTGAACTTTAGTTCACAGTACCATGCAGGATACCCAGTTCACCACCGGGCCACCCCGCCACCCCATGATTTAAACGAAGGTTAATCTACATGTCCCGCATGAATCACGAGATTGTCCTGTTCTGAGGACATTATATGGCCTTCGCTGATAGCAACATTCGTTTGCACCACTGTCGTGAGATTTCACCAAATAAATATATAGTTGACACCGATCTAACGCCGATGTAGCTTTGTAGTAAGTTTCAATTAAGTGAGTTTGTTTGTTTTATACCTTGGATAATTTTTAGAAGCTACTCTTCTCATAGATGGTGAAAGTTGTCTGTGAATTCTATCGATTTCAGAACTAACGCCTGAATTTTTGTTCTTTGCAGTTTAAAAAAAAACATGCACCGAATTTTGGAGGCTTTTATTTCACGTATGGGAGAAGAGTGAGAGAGGAGCCTTTTTATCGAAGTATTCGACACGCTATAGTTTATCTGAAGATCACTCTGAAAATAACTATGCTAAAATGTTCATCGACTTTAATTACACTCCATCGGATGACCAAGTGGAGGAGCTGGGCAAGGGTAGAGAGCTATCCTGCCGATTTATTATAAAAAAAGATATGCGAAATCTACGTCATCATCAACGAAAAAGAAGAGCAAGAGGTTGGGAATTTTTCATGAGTCCTGGGTTCCCAAAGTCTTGCGTGATCAGCATGGAGTCAATTGGCTCAAAAATCAATAAAATTGAAGTATAATAATTACGATAAAGCTAATGAATTCCTACATATGAGATTACGACAGTCTAGACAAGCTGCTTGAGGAAATTAATGAATTAAAAAGGCGAAATGAGCAGTATATAAAATGTGTATAAGAACAACCTTTTCGGTAATTATTAACCAAATTGCCTCCATCTATATCGGCAAAACACACGCCTAATTTGTTGGGTTTGGGATATAATTGCGATATACGCATTTTGCCCAAATTATTGCACTATATTTATCAATTTGATATAATTCAAAATTTAGTAACCAAAAGAAACTTACAAATTCAACCATATACAACTCCAAAGGCATCTGTTTTTGATCCGCCTATACTAGCAACAGCAAACAACATCTGTCAAACTTTGGGTAACATGACGAATTAGGCCATCGTGACGCTTAAATAAAGCTTACCAATTCCCCGGGATTCCGGTCATCGTTTTCTCAAACCACAAAGAGGAGTTCACATAAATTGCCTCGGATAGATGAGACTTGGTCTATGTTCCGTGGTGACTTCGAAAATTGCTGCAAAGTTTTCCGTAGAGCTTAAATCCCACAGGAGAAGTTATAAAACGAATTACAACAAACTTTCTGTTGCTCCACTAGCTGATGGTGCTGGTCAGGAGGTGAGTAACCTGCATCAGGAGTTCGTGAGGTCGCTGGAGATCTGTAAAAAATTCACCCGAACGTCTCAACTCCGTAGCGTCAGAGTTCGCAGAGCTCTGGCGCGGCCGGCGTGGATCAACAGGGGACAATTCAACTGGAAACTAAACTAGGAATCACAAAAACCAATGAAGAAGCCCAGTATAAAATTTTACGATTGAAGTTTAGCAAGAAATTCTGAAGTTAGATGAAGAAAAACGGAAATTAAGGAGATAAGGAATTGTAAATCCTTCAGGAGGAAATAATGGGAGCTTAAGGTTGCGTTAGCAATGACGCTTACGAGGAAAACATAATTTTGTCCGATTACTTTCATTTTGGATCGTGTGTCCGTAGCCCCAGGTTCGGTCATGGATCCAACTATTGATGGCTAACCAGGAATGACGGACGTTGGTCCGATGCGAGGGACATCTTGTCAGCGGCCCTGCAATAAAGTTTCTTCTTGCAGATCTGAAGAAGGCACCTTGCTCAATATTTTATTGTAACCTCGGTTATATAGTCGATAGATTGATTTGCTTTGTCGAAAGTTCGTTGCACTCGTCAGATGGTTCCCCTCGTTGGCCCTTGGCCGTTGCAATAGAATTTCTAGTCCCACACAATTGGTAAGCCAAGAAAGCTCATTAGAAGGTACGTGTGGTTCGGACATGGGAAGCGACCCGAAGTCGGTCATCAGAAGGATGCACTTCTTCTAGAAACTTCAGCATAATCAGTAGCATCCGTAAGTGGCAGTTTTAGTCGAAACATATACTCCTGCAGAGCTTTATCTAGTTCTTGAACGTGTTCATACTCGGAGCGTCAACGAGAACGGAGCGTCTCGAAGCGTTCCAATGTCGGTGCATCGAAAGGGGAAACAGTGTTTTCGCATGGAAGAATTGTGCCGTTTTTATTTAATAGCCGTGGCAATTGGATTAGGTTCTTGTTTCATGTTCTAGGTAGTAGTCCTTCTGATGCCTTATATAAGCCATGAGTATACTTGCATACTTCAATGAGGTCGCCATGCAGACGTCGATAACATAGACTTGGAAGCTTTATAATCTCTATTTTTTCTTCATAAGACTTGCCTTATAAGCCTGGAATTTTCTTCATTGCATGTCTTTGAACACTCTCGAATAAATTTTTGTCCTTAAAAATGTCGGTTAAAAAGCGACTTTTTACGTAAGTACAAGCACGTGAGAGCGAAAAACGATAGCTTCGTCGTTTCTGATTTAATGGTGATAGTTTGATCAGTCAAATCAAGAAGTTTATCGACTTTATTAACTTGCGCATCGAATGGTTTAGAAAATTCAACACCTCGTCGACATAAATCTCGACTTTTCCGACTTTTGACTTCTAATCATTCCTCTCTCGTGGCGACCATGTCTTCTCATATTGTAAGCTTGCTGATCACTGTTCTTACTAAGGATAAGTACTATTCGCTTATCAGCATTAAAATGCAGCTGTAGCATCAGCCTAGTCAACTAGGCTATCAGATCTTCTTGCAACTCTTTTTTTTTTCGGCGCATCCGTGACTGTATTGGAATTGGGTGAGTTCTGACCTCTGGTCAAAGCATTCACGCTGCATGAACTCGTAAATCTTTTCGTGCCGTAAAAAATTTAAAGTTCACGTCATGCTCAACAGTTAAAAAAAGTTCAATTAATGAGTATTCATTACAATCCTAATAAATTAAAATATTTAGTTATGCTTGTCAAGATCCTATAAAACAGAAACAATGTACTAAAACATTTGGCACTGTCACATTCGCCTTCCGACCCTTCCCTCCCTACATCCTCCACTCATCAAGACCCCAATATTATCATCCCCTGGAGGGCCTGGACCCCTCCCTCGACCTTCACACGTTCTCCAAATATCTCTTCACACTCTCAAACATAGCCACGGTTGCTCCCTCAGGTAGACCTTCAATGATTGCCCTCCACTCTTCACTTGTTCTCTCATGCCCCTAAAATTTTGGCATCGCTTTCATCTGATCCAGTTCTAGTGTTCATTCCCGCCATTACTTGTTTCCACACCTTCAGCCCATAGTCTTTTACTCGCTTTTTATTTCTCTTTTTCATCACACTCTATCCCAGGCATTCCCAGCTGCACCACGTACTGTCACCACTCATTCGTCTTTTGGCCCAGGGGGCACTTGGCGCACCCATGCTTCATGCATACCTCACTTCACGCATACTTACAGCTGCACGACCTCTATGTGCCCATTTATTCACCCTCATGTTCCACATTTACATTTTTTACACCCAACGTTTAATCGTCCATCTGTATCATAAATTATAAACAGCATACATGGAGCACAAGCTAGACATTGCTTCTACATAATATAGTGATGTCGGCGCTGAAGAATAGGCTTGATGTGGTGATCATAAACGAGACGATTATAACTGGAAAGAGCTAGCTTCCCTTTGCCATGCTACTTTGCACTATTGTATGGTTTGATACAGTTCCGTTTATAAAGACCCGTTAAAATCAACCAACTAGAAAATCTCCGATTAATTGAAGTACATTTAAGAGGCAAAAGGATTTACTGTAAGCAACAGCCGCTCGTGCGGATTCCGAGCTCTTGTTTACCGGTTATAACTTATAAACAATTAAACATCACCACTCACCAGTACGCTCTGCACACTGCACTCAATATGTAGTCTGCAGGAGCTCTCAGCCTCTCAAGCCAAACGGTCATTTTTATTCTTTGCGGTTGTCCTGTGGCTTTAAGGCCACCCAGCGTGGACACCTCGAAAAGAAGAAGAACCCTTCCGCTGAGTTAGCCTGAGTATGACGCAACAGTACTAATGTCAGTAATGAGTAATGACGAATGAGTCAGCTGCGTTCATCGAGTAAACATCTCGTCATGAGTTGTATTCATTGCCCTTGATAAGCTTGATTGCGTAAAGGGTATTATTGCAGATTAACTACATCCAAAAAAAAGGGTGTTTTTTTTTGAATTATATGTTTTTTGGGGTGTAGATTACGAATCTGAAATCCATTTTTGGCGGTCGGCATCGGAAAACCGATTTTTTTCCGACCCAAAAATCGCGCTAAAAATGCCTAAGGCGCCTGTTATGTTACCCGTTACAGTAAATGCTGTCTCTTATACACATCTAGATGTGTATAAGAGACAGGTTGAAGCTTCTTAACCGATGTCATAATTGTCATTGTAATTTTTTACGTCATTGATATCATTGTGGAACCAACGTAAGTAACTAAGGAATTTCCCAGTTCAAATATTTATTGATTTATTACTATCAATTTCGAAACTCCACATATTTCTAAAGGGAGTTGTGATGAGACCATGGGGATGGGGCCAGGGGTCGAACTGTTGAGTTTAGACCATTACAACTTGCAAGAGGGGCCCAAGGGCATGGGGCCTTGCGAAGGGTTAAGACCGACGCACGGCGGTGGACCAATAAGTACTCACAATAATTCCCTGCCACCATGGCATTCAGTGTAAAGTGTATATTTTATGAGTCTTATGTCAAGTTAATGAGGGGTATAAATGTATTGAGTCTAATCAGTCAGAGTTTCTGCATGGTCTTTTTGGCTTGAATAAAGCCATTGTATTTGTCTTTAATATCAAAACCATTTGACTTTCTTTTGCTTCAAATATTCACTATGTAAACTTGTTATATTCATAAGTCATATTACCCTATAAGCTGGCCTATATTTCATTTTTGTATCACCATTATAAAAATTATTATTTTGGTTTGTTTTTCATCAACTACCGGTATATACTTTGTAAACTTGTCATATTTATATCAGCATAAATTTTATTTTTTTTTGTAACACTATTGTAAGTTGTAACTTGTGATGGAAGAAAATACATGCATAATGTCTAGGGTGTAGAGGGTGCAACCATGCAAGCTGCATCACCAAAATATGGATTTTCAGCCCAAAGCGTCACCAGCCATTTTCAAGATCCGTTGCGGGGTAATTTTTAATAAGAAAGTGCTGCAAGCAACTTTGATAGTATGTTATTACTCTCCATGCACCACAACACTTACACACATTGAAACTGATTTCCAGACAAGCTTCACTGCATCCTGATCCATCCGGCATAACGGAAACCTTCCTGTGTGTGCTTGCGGTCTTTCACATTTGCAGTAATTTCTAAAATGCAGTCATTTCAATCCACACGTGTGGGCAAGACCTTCAGAAGGCGTAAATTTTGCTGCTGTTGCATAGACAAATATCTTACAATATTTACCCACTTTCTGCACCCTGGCATAATGTCAGAGTCTGAGCCTGGCATGCCTAACAGTGATGACAAGAATATTGTCCCAGAAACACCATCACAAGATACTGCTGGCCCTCTCCTGCAATCTGGACTTCAACCATCTTCAGATGGAGACATCACCTGCCATCAACCTAAGGCACTAAAAAAACAGCAGAAAAACTAGATCAAGAATGGACTCATGGCACACAAGATGGGTCGCCTAATCCTAGCAGGCACAAACAGTAGATTGTGTCAGAATCTGAACAAGAATTAGACAGATTAAATTAATCAGACCAACAGCCACTCCCACTAATGCTAACTTCAGCAAAACTTTTTGACTATCTGCCAAACAAACATGGTATAAATCACTTTAAGTTCCAACCAATTTGAACCAAGTGATGAATCATCTAGAAACAATAATAGTGACAGTGATAATCAAACAGCTGTCTCCTGACACTAGAAAAAGCTGTGGTGGTGCAGTGGTGAGAGACTGTCTCTCGCACCCAGTTCCTAGGTCTGAGTGCCTCTGAGGACAAGTTCGTCCAGGAGGCTCAGCTCATGGTCAACTCAGCCATTCATCCAACTCTGGTTGGAAAATGAGTAATTGGCTCATGTTGTTTAATGCAATAAAATTATTCTGCCCAGTCAGAGAGCCAGTGATGATGGTAGAACTACCAGTCATTAAGTGCCTGGAAAAACTGACCTATCCCCCCTCCCTTGTTGCCACTACCAGGATGGGCAATTACAACAACAGTCTGACACTAGAAAAATCTCCTTGGACAGTTGGGCCCCATCTTAAATGCAAGAGAATTGCACTAATACTAATAAAAGGTGTAATGTTATTGCAGTAGAATTTGAACCCTCTGAAAGACAGGAACAGGGAAAACTCCTTGCAACAACCAAGCTTGGAAACTGGCTGATCAAATATTTCAGACCAACATTGGATCTTTGCAACTGATGATCAGGTGTCATTGGACCAGTATGCTTGGATGTCAACTTAGAACAGCTTTTAGACCTACAAAAACAACCCTGCAAAAAGTTAAAACCACCTGACTTCCAAAATTTTCTTTATCACTTAAAAAAAGATTCCCTAGTTCTAAAAGTGAACTTGGAAGGAAACCAACTCCCAGAAAAAGTTCTCTTTTAGTGCATACAAAGTAAGAATCTACAACCCACCCCCTCTCAGATGAAACATATGTCTAAAAACCTAGACACCCCTCTAATGGAGCAGCCATTTATCCTGCCACCTGAGACAAGCTTGCAACCAGACCAGGTCTCATAGCATTGCAATCCAGGAACTTCCACTCAAAATCTGCTATGAATTCAATAGGCGCCATTACACTCTTGACAATGTCAAACTCATGAGACTGTCATTTGCACAGTGCTGGAGGAATCCACCAGCATGGTCAGCTTGAAGTGGCCAAACATCAACTGACCAACAATAGCTGAAGCCCCTATCAGGCTGCAATTCTAGGATAGTGCATAAAGTTTCTGTCTATTTTGGGCAGATACATATCCTTTTCCAGCTGTGATTGGTTGATGTGTCATCCTCTCCAGACTGTGATTGGTTGATATGTCATCCTCTCTAGTCTGTGATTGGTTATGGGATTGAGGTGTCATCCTATTGAGACAGTGATTGGTTGTCTGATGGCCTTTCCAATGTGCTATGTGTTTAGGTTAATTTAATACCCCTCTAGAAATCCACTCTAGCCCCTATCTCTACAGCTTGGACTCCAGTCTCCAGCAATCCATCTCATAACTACCGGATTTTCTAAGCTCTAAGCTTGTTTTGAAATTATTTTCACAGGTCCAAATTCTTTGCTATAATTTCAAATTACTTATTTCTGCCAGAATTTCTGTATCCAATGCTTCCTAAAAGTTGAAAATGAATGTTGTTATATTCAAGTCAAAGCTTTGTTAATAATGTAAAATTACTTTCTTAAACCTGCATTTTGATCAACCAACATCATGTGAACACTATTATTTCACCTTGAAAATTTGAATCAATGAATTCTCTGGCCATCAACCACCTATGTTTAAATAAGCATAGATTCATAAGTAATTGGTAGATGAAACACAAACAGAACACAAGTTCCATAAGTTGAGAATTTTCCTGCAGGAAAAATGTAAAAATTTGCAATTTGAATTAATTACTAAGTGTTCTTCACTTAGATGTCTAATGATGGGGCTCCAAGGACTTGGGGGGCATTTTTGGCCCTCTTTTTTTAACTTTGTATTGCCATTCTTTCTTGTTTTGGCCTCCCATTCAAGTGAATCTTGTGATATTCTAATACAGACCAATGCTCAAGTGGAAAGACGATCATTTGGTGCTGGTCTTCACCGGTAAGTTTGTATAGCATATATATAAAATGTTCTCTTGCTTTTTATGCCGTCCTATAGGAACCAAATTTTGTTTTGAATTAGGTTTTGAAGATGAACTCTGTCCAAGTTTTTGATCTTTCTTATTTGCCCGAACTGATAGTAGTGGCAATTCCATTGCAAACCATAGGATTAGATTCTTTTGTGAAAAGATTTTTTCAGCTTAGATTTTGGTCTCTTTATTGATTTTGAGTTAGATCAGAAAAACTAAATTGATTTTTTTATTTTAATTATTAATTAATATCTTATAATATTTTCAATGGTAGTAATAGTTGGATTGAATTATTTTTGTTGAATTTTTTAATTTACTTTTTCCTTGAACTGACCTAGTTAAACATGTATGAAACTAAAGTCTTTTATAACTAACAAATTAATAAAAAAATGTATTTTTAAATGATTGAAATTATTTTATTAGTTTCTTTATTAAAATCAAATTAAGACAAATTAATTTTTAACTACCAGAGTTAAAGTTAAGAAGTTGCCTTGCCAGCGCAGTCAACATCTTTCGTACGTACATATGTGCACTATGGGGACATGGTGGTACATACATATACCTTGTAGAAAGGACAGGGCAAAAGGAGAATTGGCAAGTCATCAATTTTTGTATTTTGTAATAACTCAAAAGTGGTGAAATTTGTCACCCTCTGCTAGAAAAATTTGGCAAATGAGGCATTGTTGTTGAAGTGTTGAGATTTTATTGCATTGATATTGAAGGAAAATAAAAATTGAGCTTTAGCATACCAATGGTTGACATTTTATGGTCTGGCTTAAAACTAACACAAGAAATTGTTAAAGCATGCAAAAGCATTTTAGTCAAGAGATTTTAACACACACAGGATGAAAATGAAATTTGCTTGGATTAATCTTTATTCTGTTGTGAAGTAAATATTTTGAGTGTATAATGTAGTGAGAAACATAGTGAATGTTGATGATGTAGTATAATGTAAAAGAAATTAAGAAACATTATAGAGTGAGTGATGTAGGTAGTATACCTATAATGTAGTGAGAAACCAAAATTGTTTTGTGTTTGTGTGCAAGTACAGCAATGTACTTTTACAGGAGTGCTGCAATACTAGCAAAAAATTTTTGTAATTTTGAGCTGGTTTTTCCACTTAATTAACAACACTCATTAGGTTTTCATTTGTGGTTAATTATTTCTATATAACAGAAATATTATGCATTCAGAATTCTTATGTTTTGGATTATCTCTATAAATAATTGTAATATCATATGTTCAGGAGTTTGTTAGTAGAATCAAAAGATTTTTTGTTTCACCATGGGTAACAGATGAACCGGAAGACTGTGATTTAACTGCATAAATTTTTTTATAGCATAGCATTGCAGGAGTTTCTGCCAACTGGAGCTTATGTTGATCCGGAGCAACTGGCATCTTTTCAGGTGAGTGTAGCAAATTGTGAATTTATTCACAATATTACTCTCTTAAACACCATTGTAAATAACAATTTTTTCAATTAATTTGCTATTTATAGCCTCTCCTCATAGAGGATATATTTGGAATGGCAAAACTGACATAAACCCGGATTATGAATTTTGAAATATTAGTTACTCAAAGAAGTAACATTTGATTATAACAATATGCTCTTACTCTTAGAGTACATACAAGTCTCGAATTAATTTTTTTTGCAAGGATAGTTGAATCTTACACCTACCTTTCATTCTCACATTTAGTGATAATTAACCATGCAGGTTTTACAAAATTTTCCAAGAATACCTGCTTTGATATTCGCCTTTATTTTACACTCTCCTCTTCTGATGCTTCTTTTCATATCCTATGTTCCTGTCTTCATATATCTGTTCATTTTTTGTGCCCTTTTGTTTGCAGACCTTCACGGGTACTCGTTTTAAAACTTTCTTTCCTCAATTTCAATTTTGAGTTCATCTTTTACGTATTTCTCATCGAATTTATTGTCATGTTTTTACCAATTTATATTAGATTTAATGAGTACTCTAATACTTACTCGACAGAGGCAAGGAGATGTGCCGCCTTTCTTGGTAGATTCTCAAGTGGACATAGAAGCGGGGGAGTGGGCAGCGTCACCCACTACAGTTCTCTTCTACCCCAGCATAGTTGAGCAGATCTACCCTCACCAAGAGAAAGACTTCACGTGGCTGGTGAACTACACTGTGCCTCTACATGTGCGCTACCACAGGTACTGATATTCATATTGCGGTCAATTTATTTTTGATGTAGGTATTTATTCATATTCCGTTCAATTTATTTTTGATGTATTTGCAATGTGTTTACTTACATCAATTTACCGACCACGATTTTGATCAAGTAGGTAGTAAACAATGGAACGATATCATTATGATTGATGTGATATCTGCCTTATTAAAATCTAATAACATTATCTTTAAGATCACATAAATTGTGTAGAACAGTTGTGCTATATAAGGACCGCACATGGTTCATTTTTCTCTCAATAATGAATAATAATGAAGTTAAAAAAGAGTAATGACATAACTGTTTTCTAAACAAACTGTACCTAATGCAGAACATTCATTAGACTCACTGAATGCAATTTTTTAACTGGATGAAGACCACGCAGCCTAAGCAGTCATGGCAGCTCTGAAGCAACAGTGCGCATCCCTCACCCCGGTATCTTCCTGCAATGTGGACGTGTTGAAATGCTGGGAAATTGCCTCGATGACGCGGTGCTATTGCCTTGCACATCTCACACAGGAACAACCTTTACTATTGCTAACCAGAAATCCCTTGAAATTCCGGATGAATTATACGAAGAAATGGGCACCAGTCCTGCACCTGGTGCTAAGAAAAGCTCTATAGATCTGTCTAGCGCTCTTGCATCAGATGCAAAAAGGGTGGAAAACTATGAAAATAAGGGCGAAGAGAATCCCAGCGAGACTAAAGATGATATGGACCGAATGGCTGAAGCATCGTCCGAATCTAAGACAGATTTTAATAATGGTGTTGAGGATAAGTCTTCCCAAATACCCAGTCAAGTCAAGTATTCAATTTCACGAAAAGAGGTCGCATTTGCGGGAATGTCCAGTGAGCCACCCAACTGTTACTGGCTGCCCTTACATTCATTCAGTGTGAGTATTAATAAAATGTTCAAAACAGGGGGCGCATGCCGGAGGCCAGCCTTGCCTAACTTCACACTTAGTTCATATTTATTCCGTAGGTGAGAACGCTAGAGGGCATAACAGCCTATGAAGTCGGGTGCTTAAAGCCATAGCGCCGGATATCTATAGACACAAAATAAGCTTGCTAAAGGTAATCATGGCCATACTGCATCTGGCCAAACATCTTCCGGCCTAACCTACACAAGTTGCAACATTTCTCCACCTAAAGCAGACCTGAGCGGGCCTAACCTAACCTCATTGGCTGCAAGAAGGTTGTGAGACGGGACAGAGTGAATAGGTACAGCCGGACGAGGAACTGCCTGCTTATGAGCGAGCACGCTTAAGCAATGGCTGAAGACCTACGGCGCCATTATCTTTCGACAATTTTTTTTATATTTTTTTTTGTCGCTTGTCTGGAGTACGGAGTTCACGCGTAGTAATCACATCTAGCTCTGAGGCTGGGTAAAGTTAATGCATGGTGAAGCTGGGCGTTGTTCCAGGGCTTATTATAGAGTAAAATTTGTGGCCTACGGCTGTGCCTTCCCAAGCAATCAGGCCGGAACCTATAAATGGGGACACAGCCGCAGGCCACAAATTTTACTCCTAAATAAGCACTGATGCCAACGTCCAGCTTCAGCATGCGATAACTATAATCAGCCACACATCTAGAAGCCGCGGACGTCGCTGGAGCACCGTAATCCAGACCAGTAACACGCTGCTTAAAGATAGTAGCTTAGAAGCCCATTGCATAACTACACCTTGTGATAGGTTTAGGGTTTCTTAGTTATTCATGGTATAGATGCTACAGGCTTGTTAGTGATTTTGGTCCTGTCTTACCCCATCTGACTATATATATACCGGTAGTACCTACTTATGTGCACTATGGGGACATAGTGGTACATACATGTAACTATGTCATATTTCAATTAAGTCAATGTTTTTTTTTCAAATAAATTTTACCGTACAAGTTACAAATTTGGTGTCATATTGTATATTTACCAGTTGTAGAAAGGACAGGGCAAAAGGAAAATTAGCAAGTTATAAATTTTCGAATTTTGTAATAACTCAAAGGTGTGAAATTTGTCACCCTCTGCTAGAGAAATTTGGCAAATGAGTCACTGTTGTTGAAGTATTGAGATTTTATTGCATTGATATTTGAGGAAAATAAAAATACCTCAACTAAGAATTTTGTTCAGGTTTTTTGCTTGAGACCTTGGAAATTTGCAATTTCACTGAGCTTTAGCATCCCAATGGTTACCATTTTATGGTTTGGCCCAAAACTAATGCAAGAAATTGTTATGGCATGCAAAAGCATTTTAGTCAAGAGGTTTCAACACAGAATGTAAATGAAATATGCTTGAATTAATCTTTATTCTGTTGTGAAGCAAATATTTCGGCAGGAGCGGCTCACTTTCTGTGTGCCTTCAGCCAGTGAAGCGGACGCTAAACTTATACTCTCCACTTTTGATATGCTGCTGCTGTATAATCACGTACAAAGGGGTTTGAGGTCAAAGTTTTCACTCGAGCCATTTTTCCCAGGAGCTCAACCGTTAGAATCTCGTGAAAATTGGCACAGACATGTACACATATTTTTTCTACCAAACCTTCTTGTCGAATTTCTGAAATTCCCACTCCTTCCCAAAATCCTCAAAAAAGGGGAAAATTTGGTCTAAAAATTACCTAAAATGAGATTGCGGAAACGATCATAGCTCGAAAAGTTGCAAACTCAGAGCAATGCGATTCATTTCAAACGAAAGGTAAAGGATATATTAGGCACTTATTTTTTTAAGTTAGACACTCCATTTGTATATGGTTATTTACTTAAGCTCTTTAGCATTAATATTGCGAAAAAAACTTCTCATATGTACCGTTAAAAATTGTTTTAATGAAGCAATAAGATTGCTCCCTGCCATGTATCTGCAGCCCTTGGGCCCAAACATGAAGGCATTATAACTCTTTATAGAAGAAGATTGAAGAAAATTCACGCAAATAATCATTAGAAAAAAACTAAAATACTCTCTGGGAGGCCCTGGGGGGTCTGCCAGGCCCCTTTTTTGCAAATATTTGTAAGATAAAAGAGTGCTGTGACAATTCCTCCTTACTTCTGAAGCTTCACCGGTTCTACATTACGACATTCCACCTCAAACGACGCTCCGTTTTCTTTGTGACAATGAATTGAATCATGGATAACTATACTAATTCAACCGTGTTGCTAAGTCAAAAGTTGTTTACATAATATAATGTCAAATAATATTCATTCTCCCGATAAAACCATCAATCGTAGTATGAGAACGTATTTTTCAAGCATATATTTGTTAAATTTCAATGTTAACTGAAAACTGCAATTAATAATTAATTCATTTAGTATGGGTTATTCTTAAATCTAATTATATACAATTTCTTTAAATAATGTTCAATCATAAAATGTCCAATAATACTTTTCTGAATCTAAATTGAAGTTTATACTTTATTAATAAATTTATGTATTTATACTAAATTGAAGTCCACCACTGCGTCTAATACAGATTTTTTGTAGGGGGATTATTCTTAACTGCAATTTTTTGCTTTTTCAAGGTCTTTTAACTCGGTAACGTACAGCATTGAAGGAAGTTCAAACAAATTAGAAATAAAATAAAACAAAAATTCCCTTTTTATGGCCCCAAGTGTTGAGCTTAGGGCCCTGGCGTTCCCTCGATTTCTGCCGTCAAACAACAAGAACAAGAGTTGAGAAACTGGTACCACAAGAAGCTTTGAAGCTGTGTTTTTTGCAACCAACGACTAAGTACTTAAACTTTTTGCACTGTTACTTTGATAGAGGAAAACCGACACCCGGGTTATTGATGTTTGGAGTATTTAGGCCGGAGTTCGCATTTCCAACACGTTCAGTGAGTGTTGGAAATGCAAACTCTGGCCACAATCATGCATGGAATCGAAATAGAATTAATAGGAAATTAAACATGTCGTAAAATATACGTCATTTGCTGAGGTTAGGTTCAAGCCAGGAACAAGTTCCTATGGCGACAATCACATAGGGTGGTTAGGTTAGGGTTGATTAGGGTAAGGCAAAGTTAGTTCAGGTTAGGTTAGGAAAGGTTAGGAAAGGTTAGGATAGGTTAAGTTAGGTTAGTTCTTGTTGGGTTATGTAAGGTTAGGCAAGGGAAGGTTAGGTGAAGTAGGGTTAGGTGAGGTAGGATTAGGATAGGTTAGGTTAGGATATGTTAGGCTGTGTTCAGTTCGGTTAGGTTAGGTTAGGGTTTCTTGGCTAGGTAAAACTAATGTAAGATTGTTTTAAACACTAATGATACACAGTGTTCTTCACTTAGATGTCTAATGATGGGGCTCCAAGGACTTGGGGGGCATTTTTGGCCCTCTTTTTTTAACTTTGTATTGCCATTCTTTCTTGTTTTGGCCTCCCATTCAAGTGAATCTTGTGATATTCTAATACAGACCAATGCTCAAGTGGAAAGACGATCATTTGGTGCTGGTCTTCACCGGTAAGTTTGTATAGCATATATATAAAATGTTCTCTTGCTTTTTATGCCGTCCTATAGGAACCAAATTTTGTTTTGAATTAGGTTTTGAAGATGAACTCTGTCCAAGTTTTTGATCTTTCTTATTTGCCCGAACTGATAGTAGTGGCAATTCCATTGCAAACCATAGGATTAGATTCTTTTGTGAAAAGATTTTTTCAGCTTAGATTTTGGTCTCTTTATTGATTTTGAGTTAGATCAGAAAAACTAAATTGATTTTTTTATTTTAATTATTAATTAATATCTTATAATATTTTCAATGGTAGTAATAGTTGGATTGAATTATTTTTGTTGAATTTTTTAATTTACTTTTTCCTTGAACTGACCTAGTTAAACATGTATGAAACTAAAGTCTTTTATAACTAACAAATTAATAAAAAAATGTATTTTTAAATGATTGAAATTATTTTATTAGTTTCTTTATTAAAATCAAATTAAGACAAATTAATTTTTAACTACCAGAGTTAAAGTTAAGAAGTTGCCTTGCCAGCGCAGTCAACATCTTTCGTACGTACATATGTGCACTATGGGGACATGGTGGTACATACATATACCTTGTAGAAAGGACAGGGCAAAAGGAGAATTGGCAAGTCATCAATTTTTGTATTTTGTAATAACTCAAAAGTGGTGAAATTTGTCACCCTCTGCTAGAAAAATTTGGCAAATGAGGCATTGTTGTTGAAGTGTTGAGATTTTATTGCATTGATATTGAAGGAAAATAAAAATTGAGCTTTAGCATACCAATGGTTGACATTTTATGGTCTGGCTTAAAACTAACACAAGAAATTGTTAAAGCATGCAAAAGCATTTTAGTCAAGAGATTTTAACACACACAGGATGAAAATGAAATTTGCTTGGATTAATCTTTATTCTGTTGTGAAGTAAATATTTTGAGTGTATAATGTAGTGAGAAACATAGTGAATGTTGATGATGTAGTATAATGTAAAAGAAATTAAGAAACATTATAGAGTGAGTGATGTAGGTAGTATACCTATAATGTAGTGAGAAACCAAAATTGTTTTGTGTTTGTGTGCAAGTACAGCAATGTACTTTTACAGGAGTGCTGCAATACTAGCAAAAAATTTTTGTAATTTTGAGCTGGTTTTTCCACTTAATTAACAACACTCATTAGGTTTTCATTTGTGGTTAATTATTTCTATATAACAGAAATATTATGCATTCAGAATTCTTGTGTTTTGGATTATCTCTATAAATAATTGTGATATCATATGTTCAGGAGTTGGTTAGTAGAATCAAAAGATTTTTTGTTTTGCCATGGGCAACAGATGAACTGGAAGACTGTGATTTGACTGCATAAATTTTTGTAAAGCATTGCAAATGCATTTCTGTCTGTCAATTTGGAGCCCTTTTGAATGATTTATCTTTTCTTTCAGGATTATTATTCCACCAATTTTTGGGGGAACTGTCAACTGTGGGCTAACTCTGTCAACTGTGGGTCAAAAGGTATATAGTAGGTAGTGATTGCTTATTATTATGCTAGTAGTGATTGCCATCTCACATTACTTCATCACTCTGTTGTAGTTCTGTGGAGACGGTTGTGTGGGTATCCTCCAAACTGCCTCTGGAGTCATGCTCAGTGGCATTGCAGGAGTTTCTGCCAACTGGAGCTTATGTTGATCCGGAGCAACTGGCATCTTTCCAGGTGAGTGTAGCAAATTGTGAATTTATTCATATTACTCTTTTAAACTCCATTGTAAATAAGCATTTATTTCAATTAATTTGCTTAATTTATAGTCTCTCCCCATAGCAGATATATTTGAAATGGCAAACCTGACCTAAACCCGGGTTATGAATTTTGAAATATAAGTAACTTCAAGAAGTAACATTTGATTATATCAATATGCTCTTATTCATAGAGTACCAGTACCTACTAGTCTTGAATTAAATTTTTTGCAAGATTTTTAACATTAATTCCACACATTTTGTCTGTAACCAAATTTTTCCATGCATATGTGTACTGTACTTTGTTTCAACCTTCTAACCATAAATTTTTGTTGAAAAAAAATCCATTATTTTGTGGAACTTTTCTTTTTCTGGTTATTTGAGTCTTAAACTGACTTATCATTCTCACATTTAGTGCTAATTAACTGTGCAGGATTTACAACATTTGCTTTGATGTTATCCATGTATATTTTACACTCTACTGACTCTATTGATGTTTATATTTCATATCCTATCTTCATATCTCTGTTCATTTTTTGCGATTTTGTTACTGCACCTATATTTGTTCAAAAAATCTTTTCCTCAATTTCTATTTGAGTTTGTCTTTGAATTTCCATCAAATTTATTCATGTTTCTATCAATTTATATTAGATTTAACCCTCTACCGCCTGACATGAGTAACCGGAGCAATATTGTCACAAACCTACTTCCCAAAAAATGCCAACAGGCCAAGCGCAAAATACTGATGGTTGCTTGATACTGATACACTTGTACTGTTGGTTGCCGCTACACATGACAACTTTGAAATGTTCTCTATTGTGTACAAACGTCTTCAGGTTGCCACACTCAATAGTTTAAATATAATTTAAGCTTAAAATTATATTTCTGGAGAGTGATATACGGAAGTGAGCCACCCAACTGTTACTGGCTGCCCTTACATTCATTCAGTGTGAGTATTAATAAAACGTTCAAAACAGGGGGCGCATGCCGGAGGCCAGCCTTGCCTAACTTCACACTTAGTTCATATTTATTCCGTAGGTGAGAACGCTAGAGGGCATAACAGCCTATGAAGTCGGGTGCTTAAAGCCATAGCGCCGGATATCTATAGACACAAAATAAGCTTGCTAAAGGTAATCATGGCCATACTGCATCTGGCCAAACATCTTCCGGCCTAACCTACACAAGTTGCAACATTTCTCCACCTAAAGCAGACCTGAGCGGGCCTAACCTAACCTCATTGGCTGCAAGAAGGTTGTGAGACGGGACAGAGTGAATAGGTACAGCCGGACGAGGAACTGCCTGCTTATGAGCGAGCACGCTTAAGCAATGGCTGAAGACCTACGGCGCCATTATCTTTCGACAATTTTTTTTATATTTTTTTTTGTCGCTTGTCTGGAGTACGGAGTTCACGCGTAGTAATCACATCTAGCTCTGAGGCTGGGTAAAGTTAATGCATGGTGAAGCTGGGCGTTGTTCCAGGGCTTATTATAGAGTAAAATTTGTGGCCTACGGCTGTGCCTCCCAAAACAGTCAGGCCGGAACCTATAAATGGGGACACAGCCGCAGGCCACAAATTTTACTCCTAAATAAGCACTGATGCCAACGTCCAGCTTCAGCATGCGATAACTATAATCAGCCACACATCTAGAAGCCGCGGACGTCGCTGGAGCACCGTAATCCAGACCAGTAACACGCTGCTTAAAGATAATAGCGTCGTACGTCTTCAGCCAATACCTAAGCATGCTCGCAAATAAGCAGGCAATTCCGCACCCGGTCTCATCTACTCCTAATCTCTTCACGCTGCCCCGGCTCACGACCTTCTAGCCAATGACTGGCTCTAACTGTTCACTGGAACCGCCCTTCTAAGTTCCTGCTGCCAGTGACGTTAGGTTCGCTCAGGTTTGTTTCAAGTATTACTGCAACTGGTGTAAGTTAGGCCAGAAGAGGTTTGGCCAAATGAAATATGGCCATGCATTCCTTTAGCTTGTTTGAGTGGTGGGTGTGGACAAACAGAGCTATGGTTTAAAGTAGTTGACTTTGCAGGCTGTTATGCCCTCTAATGTTCTTATCCACGGAAATGAATATGAACTAAATGTGGAGTTGGGCAAAGCTGGCCTCCGGCATGCGCCCCTAAAGATAACGGCTGTTAAGGCTGATAAATAATGATTAGAAACAAATTACTGACAAAAATTAATAATTCATTGATTGTGCAATAACTTCGTGACCAAGGCATATTTTGAATTATAATCTATTCGCACAATTCATTACGTAGTTAATTTTCATAATTTTGCAAAATCCGTAACGAAACTTGTACAGTATTGTTTTTAGCTGCTTTGTCCCATTTCTCTCGAACATCGTATTCTGGAATTATCCTGTATCAGGAAATTGATTTATTAATCCAATCAGGTCATAATGCATTAATTCGTTTAAATTTCAATGAAGTGGCATAAAAAAGGGTATTTGTTACGAAATCAAAGTCTGGTTCATTTAATACACGTTTTATAATCATTAATACACGATATTACCATTGACGAGCAAAAAAATAGTCATTATACAGCAGATCCCTGTCTTATTGTAACATATATTTCAACCAACGTGTTGGAATGAATGAGTTAATAATTAGAAAGCTAAATTATTATCGTACTACTTTCTGCCCGACAGACATCGGAAGGGTTGGTGCTGTCCATACCCGTGGGAGACAGTGACCACTTAGAACTCGTGCTCTTCGTCACCACGGCCGTGACGACGGCAGCAACTTTGCTTCTCCTCATGCCTGTCCTGCGCCGGTATAAACTTAGTCTGCAGCTCCAGTCCGCAGCTGCGCCGTTACCTTGTCACTGAAGTTGCAGGAGGTTGGAATTAATTACGGCACCTATTCAATGAAGTTGCAAGAGGTTGGAATTAATTACATCACCTATTCAATGAAGTTGCAAGAGGTTGGAATTAATTACATCACCTAGTCAATGAAGTTGCAGGAGGTTGGAATTAATTACATGACCTAGGCAGTGAAGTTGCAAGAGGTTGAAATTAATTACATAATCTAGGCAGTGAAGTTGCAGGAGGTTTGAATTAATTACGTCACCTGGGCAGTGAAGTTGCAGAAGGTTGAACTTAATTACGTCACCTAGTCAATGAAGTTGCATCGGTGCCGTAACCGTGCACCGTTTAGTATTTCCAACGCGTCTTCTACTGAATCGCTCGTAGGTATAAATTAAGAAGGCGAAATGCGTGTCATGCGAACAGGGTCAACATCTTGATCTTCAATACTATACGCTATTACAGTATATTAATAATAATGACTTGATCTCCACTTCATATTGAATATAGACTAGGAAATATATTTTGTTATAATGTCGCTATCAAAATTTCAGTATTCCCAAACGATTGATATAACACATCAGTTCAACGCGATACTACTTACGGTGCGTAGACAGTTAACGTACGAGGAGAGATGAATGTTATTATATAATTTTGCTCAATTGCGTTAAATTGTGTTTAATTACGTTAAATAATTATAATGGTGCTCTAATATATTTGAATATTTTGCACATATGCAGATTCTCAATATGTGCAATTCCTGTGATAGTCTGAACGGATGGCTCGTTACGTATTCGTTTATGGGCCTCAGAGCTTCTCCTAACTAATCAGCTCGTTATTTGTACATGTGAATCTTTCAAAATATTTCTTTCAATGTAAATTTATTGTAAAAGTTAAGTCTCTTACTTGGTTTAAATTATCCCTCCTCGTCCATTTATGTCACCCCAGCCGTTCAGAAATCCATGCGAGCAGCGGTAGGAGCGCGTCTTGGTGCAAAGCGTGCTCGCAGTCCCGTACGCGCACAAACTCGCCTTCAACCTTGACAAAAAACGCATGTTGATAGCATAAGAATACTGTCCTGGTCGTCACAAATGATAATAGTAATCTTGGTATTACACATGTGCTGTTCAATTTGAAATAAAGTATTGACATGGAATAGAAACGTAAATTCGCATAGAACAGGAGTCTTCGTAACTACGGCCCGTGGTTAGGTTCCATCCGGCCCGCCGAGGTTATCTCTTAGTTCAACCTATTGTTTACAAAAATCGAGCGTGGCGTTTATTTCTGGTTACGCATGAACTGAAAACAGTAACCGGCCCGCGAAAGTCTCTGAAAGAGTGCTCTTGGCCCGTGGTGATAAAAGTTTGAAGGCCCCTGGCATAGAATAAGAACACACGAACCTGGGTAGTTAAGCTCGCGTCTAAATAGAAATTATTTTCTTTTCGGTGCAGTTCAATCGCCGAAATGCGATCAAACCAGTCAACCAATCCGTCATAGGAATGACGGGTTTGTTTACGTGTCTTGATCGCAGTGACGTAACAAGAAAGCTGAACTGTAAGGCGGAAATCCTCGTGGGTCAACCTTATATTGTTCAACCATGATGCAGAGAACGCAATATTGGTATGCATAAACTCGTTTGTTAATTTATTTATAAGATATTTTCAATCTCGGTATCGTGTACAGGAAATCGTAGCAAGAGAAGGGACACACTTACCCCTCTCCGTTTGAGCTCTGCGTGTGTTTGCAAGCCCCAGGACGGCAGCACCAGCGTGTCTTCGTCTCCATGGCTCTGGTAGAGCGGAGGCAACCGCGTTCGCTCCTCAGCACTCAAGTTGTCAAGCTCCTGTACAAAAAAATTACCTCTCAGGATTATCCTTCGAAAAATTATTGGGGTTAATCTCAATGAAAATAATAAGATCGTACAATAATAATTAAATGTAAGTAATATGTGCGCAACATTTGTGTGATAACTAGATAGGACTCGCTTAGCATCTTCTAAAGCTCAAGTTTTCTCCAATTAGAGTTGCTATTCATCTGTAAGAAATTTTGCTGTACAGACATGCGTAAGTTGGAACTTTGTCAGGAGCTTTTCCGCACTTGTCGCACTGGTTCCCTGAACTGATATGTAATATATATTGGCGCTATATATTCATGTTCTATACTTAATATCATTGAAAAAATACAGATACCATTACTGGAGCATAACAATTCCTTCACGCAGATATCATCCAGCCAATATTCACATAGCAAACAGGCCTGGGCACTGCGTGTGAAGCTATAGAAAGATCAATAACTCAATATTTCAATAACTCAATAACGCACTAACTCAATAACTCAATAGAATTGATATTTGTGAAAAAAATGACTTAATTTCAACCGTTAATCAAATTTCGAGCTACGGTACTAAAAATAATTGAAAATACTTGCATACAATTTGTGTGACAAATAAAAGGTTGACCCGACCCATGGTTGAACTAGTATAAGGTTTACCCGACCCATGGTTGAACTAGTACAAGGTTGACCCGACCCATGGTCGAACTAGTATAAGGTTGACCCATCAGAAGCCCATTTTTTTCGGAAATAGCTCGTTGTTCACCTGTGACGTCACGGGCATTAAGCAATAACCGAAATGCGATCAAACCAGTCAACCAATCCGTCATGGGAATGACGGGATTGTTTACGTTTCTTGATCGCAGTGACGTAAGAAGAAAGCTGAACTGTAAGGCGGAACTTCTCGTGGGTCAACCTTATATAGTTCAACCATGAGACCTACAGACTTCATAGCATCCAACTCTCGCGCATTATAACGTGTCTGATGGTTGGCTGTATTAATTTACCATTTACCAGGAAACAACACGAAACCGAGATTTAAAATATAATATAAATAAATTAACGAACGAGTTTATGCATTTCAATATTGCGTTCTCTGCACCATGGTTGAACTATATAAGGTTGACCCACGAGGATTTCCGTCTTTCAGTTCAGCTTTCTTGTCACGTCACTGAGATCGAGATACGTAAACAATCCCGTAATTCCCATGATGGACTGGTTAACTGATTTGATCGCATTTCGGTGATCGTTTAATGCCTGTGACGTCACTGAGATCAGTGACGTCACAGGCGAACAACAAACTACATCCGCAAAAATGAGCTTATCATGGGTCAACCTTATAATAGTTCAAACATGCTTTGCACCATCACTGATTAAAGTCACTCACCGACCAATATTCTACGGAGCGGAACACCGCTTTTCACTTGCTCGTCGATTAGACCGCACACAGCAGCGACAGCCTCGTTCGTTGACTGTATATCTTCAGGAGCACTTATGTCAATGGCAACCCTGGACGTATTTAATGATTATTAATTTAACTTGATAATAATTAATGCAATATTGTGTGCTTAAGAAGTAGGTATACCTATGAACATCGAAATCCTTATTTACCGAATTTTAATTGGTCGCCAAAAAAGTAAAGAACTAAAACGAATCGCGACTTCAAGATTACATGGTGGTCGCTTACTCAAGTATACATGACACAAATATACAAACGCCGTTTTATTTAAGAGAACATTATTAATTCATTTTCAAAATAAATGCCAAAAATAAGAAATTAGTGACCCTTGATGCGATTAAAAAAAATTTCTCGTTTTGTTCACATGCACAATGCTTGAAAAATTGGCCGCAAGAATTCACCTGTTCATCCACACATTAGACAGCGACTGAGCAGGAGTGTAAAATAAAGGCGCCGCGCTGGGGAAAAGTAAGTTGGTCTGCTCAAACTCCAGTCGTTTTCCGAGCTCGCTGCACCACCAACCGTAAAAGTTGGCACCCGTATCTCCTGCAATTTAAGCTGCCTAATCATTTATAAAGCAAAACATGGAATGTATCGTTATATACGCCTAGAATAGAATCTAAATANGCAGCAGGATGGAGGCTGTCTCTTATACACATCTAGATGTGTATAAGAGACAGGAGCTGGGATCAAACCCGCGCCTCTCTGCGCCAATCTTGGTACTCTGAACTGTAACCACTGGGCCACCCTGCCATGAGGGGCGTTGTAAAATGCACATGTTGGTGCATTTTATTTGCAAATTTCCTCCTGTACTTCCTAGTACCCTTATATTATAATAATCTCAGGGATTTCAACCCTTGCTTGACTACCAGAATAAAATAGCCTATATCTCTGGCAGCTCCTTTTATTATCCTACATCATCTGGGCTTCAGTAGAACCCTCCAAATTCCCACAATAGCTACGTTACCCTAACCCCCTATAGATTTTATAGGAAAAATATAATGATATCTAAAACAATGACTGGAAACCGAGGGCTCGCCAAAAACCCTTAGTGGGATAAGCAGAGAGAAATAAAAAAACGAACTCTCAATTAATTCTTAATAAAGGCTTTTGCTGTGAAAATGACCTGCGAATATCGGGCATAAATGATTTGAAATGTTGAAATTAAATTGTGAGCCAAGTTCAAAGTTTACAAGAGACGAAGTCCGGTAAACGATCTCAAAAGATCTACAACTGCGTAGCTTTCGCTCTGCTTTTCCCACCTCCTGCGGAGAAAATTTTTAAACCTGAACTCGCGTTTCCTAAGTAATTCATTCTAGAGCCACGCATTCACCTAATAATAATTAGTAAAACAAAAGAACAAAATCTGCATGTGATTTTTCATAACGTTCGATGCTGTTGAAGTAACCTACTCGTAATTCCTTGTCTGTCTCAACAGCTCGTTGTCTTATCGTACAAGATTAGGACAATCAGAAAAGAACAATTCTAAAACGAAAATTGGCAAAAGTTGGACATGGAATAGAAGTATACCGTCAGGAAACACTGTAGTTTTTCGTCCACATAAACGCAATCGTCTTAACGCTAATTTGTAAAGTTTGTTACAAATTAGAAATAAATGGCATGGAAGTTGAGGCATTGGTCGTGATATTCACCTTACGAACGACACCGCAGCGATAACTCAATAGTCGCTTGGCAGTAAATTGAAAACGTTGAGAGCTACCAACGCAAAAATTATACGTAAGCTAGTCGCAATTCCAGGAAAAACATTTCCTGACCACATAAACTAAAAAAATTTTGATGAAACAATCCTACTAAACATTCTTTTGAATAAGAAAAAGTCGGTCAGCGTGTCCTAGGAAAGAAAGGGAATCGTAGCGGAAATAAACGTGTTCCTCAAGTCTATACCTATCATTATACAAAATACGCCAGGTTAATAAAACATAACTACAAAAGATAATATTGGATTGGTAATCAATCAACAGCCTCAGGGAAGACGAGGAAGTCGTGGCGGAAATACAGGTACTCCCTCAGAGGCTGCGGCAACACGTCTCGCAGTCCTTCCGTTTTTTCTTCAATCCTGCAGTGGCCGAGGGAGGCGCGGATGGAGAGGCGGCACAGCTCCTGGAGCGACCGCAGCGGCGCTGCACACACAATAATAGAATAGAAGTATCAGCAATGAAGAAGATTAAGGGTTGGGTGTGATCATGCTGGCATATATCATATATCAATATAGCTATCTCAATCAATCGTCAGCTATGGAAAGATCGGGTTCCAAAGGCCGGATCCCTTGTGAATCAAGCCACGAAAAGTTNTACTTACGCTCTATTTTCTTGTCTATGATTGGTGGATTTTGCTTGAAAGGCCGTCAATGATTGGCTGATGAACTTACGATCTCTTAACTTTTTTTGAAAGTATGGGCCCTGCTATATAAGCACCATAAAATTAGCGCCAATAGTTGTTTTACTGTGGTGACCGTCGCATGAGTATGGTCTCCGCAGCGGCTTCGGCAGTTGGGCGGCAGAGGCCATGAGACGTTCAACGTTTACAACGCCAGCAATCAGAAGATTCATGTATGGAGCACGGCGTAACAATTCTCATTGGTACGGTCATCAGCACAGTACGGTTCCAAGTCTCATCGGAAAACGCATACAGTCACATTCTTTGTCATCAGCAGTACGGCAACGAGCTTGGAGAAATAAAATGTATACAAAAAATTTTTAAAGACCACGTTTTTCATCATCTATAGATAGATGAAAAACGTTTTTCAACATCTAAAACGAAAAACGTGGGGCGCATATGTATTTAATTGTTTGGTGATTACTTGATATGATGAATATGATGGTTCATTGAACATTTGATAAATTGAATTATGCGTCAGTCATTAACAATGTTCGATACTTCATCTGAGATCATGATCTTCGGTCAATCGCTGTGTAAGTACGTATATTTCTACCACTCGAAATAATCATTTATCAAGGTACTATTTGAAGAACTGGAACTTGCAACGCACAGCTTAAACAAACTTCTCATTATTTCACTCATGCATTCCCTTGTAAAGCACCCTGAATGTCGCTAAAGATTTAATAACTCACAATTGTTTTTCCCCAAATGATTCAAACCCACCTTCGGGCGCACGGTAGCGCGTCGTCTCCTCCGAAAAATATGAATGATTGTAGTCGTCATGCTCGAACTTCACTCGGCCGAATGCCATCATCTTCATCTTGCGGCTAAAGCGAGGAGCGTAGCGATGAGTAATGAACTCGATCGACGGCGAGAGTTTGTCGGCCTTCCTCTCGATCAGGTCTATAGGACTACGGCCGATTCGCACACTGGGTGAGGAAGAGGAAAAATTAACACACGTACTACATGCCGGAATATACGAGTGATATATGCCATCACGATCACTGCACAAGGCAGTTAGACACGTTAGAAGTGACACTCACTTGCAACTGCTCGGACTTATGTCGTGCACGCCGAGATGCAGCATCATGAGTAAAGGAATTCGTGCACCTACAAGCAATGCCCGTGCGCAGGCATCCTGGAGTACGTACGACCTGATACAAACAAATAAAAAAGATTTATCACTCTCAAAAATTAAACCGCTTCTTACACGACTGTTGACGGCAACGTAAATGCAATATTTCCAATCATTATCATGTTGAGCAGAAAGTCAAAAATAAAAAATATCACTATTTACGGACTAAATATTTCATATCAATTACACAAATTCCGAGAATTATTTCGTTGGGAAAGCGTTCAGCTAAACTGAGACTACCTTTAACCCACCTGAACCAACATTCGCCATCAAGGCAGCAGTTCCTGGTCAGTTCCGATAATAAAATTCGGTACGGTGATTCACGGTCGTGTACAACTGCTTGGAGATCTGGGCTACGCAACTTGAGGGCCTTATCAAGATATTCTACCAAGTAGTCGTTCATGATGAAAGTTGTCAAACATGATGCAGTTAATTTGAAACCTGAAAATGGCCAAGTCATCCATGTTATAAAGTATACGAGATACGGACTTGGAGTAGATTAATTGTGAGTTATTATTGTTATAGAGAGTTATTATTTATTACTCTTATAGACGCTCATTTAATTCTGCCGGTTAGAAGTAATGTGTAGTGCACGTCACTGCAGCTCAGGCATGCGTGTAGTTGAAGAGACAACGTGAAAAAAAATAAAGAGTAAGGATAAGCGCATGCAGTTTAGACAGTTTTAAGACGTCATGAAGCAACGAAATGAATAATAATAATAATAATGTTAATGATAAATCAAGAGCCTAATAAAACGAATTACCCACCTCTTCGCTTGAACACTGGCAGTAACTGCAAGAAGAGCGGAATGGAACCAACAGTCAAATTGTAGAGCAGAAAAATGAGCAGATTTATTTCATTTCGACTGCATTCACTCTGTCGGAACATAGGTAAAGAGAGCTATTTGAAAACCGGCAATCATCTCACTTTCGTGAGCATGAAATTGACAAGCAACGCTTTTGGAGTTGAATAATCAACATTCACAAGATTGTTTTTTTCATTCGGTGTGGTATTTTTTATCCAGTAAGATATTATATGCCAAAGAACAGACTAGATAAAGCTATGGAAAAATATATGTTCAGATTTGAAATGCCTAGCACCATATCGAACTCGGTGGAAATCTAGTAGCTTCTTCAAACTATCGTCAGTCATGAAAATATCCGGTCAAATGAACCGATTTTAGATCTTCTATGAACAAGGCACGAAAAGGAAAAGAATCAGCGACAGGCCACATCAGGCCTACACTTCAGCGCCGAGATCAATATGTTATGTTACCTATGTTAAATGGTTAACCTACCAATAAATGGAGGTCGAGCAGGGAATCTCGACGTGACATCCGAGACTCGTAAATCCACAACTCAATAGGCAGAGCATGTAATTCAATCATTTGGAAGAGGTGCTTCACAGCTGCCACTCTGGAAACACAGAAATCTTTTATGGCTTACATAGCATTGAAAATATGTTTTTTAATATTTGTATCATGTTTATAGTAATACAGTTCCAATAACTTTTAAACGCAGACCAGAGAAGAAAATATTTAAAAATTATTCTTTGAGCTTCAGCAAACGTACGGAAATGGACAACGCACATTATGACACACCATATAATAAGTTTATATTCTAACCGATCTTGTACGCTAATTTAAAATTATAATTCGAAATTCTGTAGTGTTGTACTTGGCCTACGTACACGGGAAAGTCAACAAACCGCTGACACTGGCAGGCAGTGAATTCCAGGCTTTTTTTCCATTCACCTAACAATTGCTCATTTTCGCTAACTGGATTCCTACACAGATGTAGCTAACATTCAACCTGACATGTGAAATACGACCTTACACAGATATGTGTTCTTGAACAAAATTTTCATCAGACTCACCGTAATTCCAGAGCAGTTTGTGTCTAGGATTTGAGATTGAAAATTTCATCAGACTCACCGTAATTCCAGAGCAGTTTGTGTCTTGGAATTGAGATTGAAAATTTTATCAGACTCACCGTAATTCCAGAGCAGTTTGTGTCTTGGAATTGAGATTGTCGAGCGTTCCAGTTTTGAGCGCAATCTTGCATTCGAGTTGTCGACAAGCCCCGTCACAATCTACTTCATCATGAGCAGCCCTCGGGCAGTACCTTAAGAGAAAGTAAATTAAGTCATTCTTCCGGCAGGTTTCCGAATCCTTATCACGGGAAACAGTACACTGGCAATTTGGTTGCTTGTTTCAGTGAAAGATCCAAAAATGTAATGAAAGTTATTCAGTTTACTTTAGTGGCCACATGTTCACTAGCGCTTCAGTAATTTAGCTATCTCGCACCGAAAGTCAGATGAACATCACCAAAGAGGTAGAAGGTCTCAACTATCAAAAGTTTCTCAAATTAAAAATTGTTCATCACCCACGAGGGGTGGAAGTTCTCAGATGTCCAGCCCGCTAAAGCTGGCTCGAAGGAAGCAGCGTTAGCATCTCAAAGAGACGAAGTGACAAGGAGGGACAGGTGAAGAGCAATAGAAACGAAGGCACTCGGACAAGAGGTCGCTTACACGGGACGTCGGCCGCCCGCACGAGAGACAGAGAAGGGAAATGTAAGGAATCCTACCTACATAATAACATAATATAAGGAATTCAAACTACATTATAACTTAATGTAAGGAATCCTACCTACTTAATAACTTTTAACCCCACAACTGAGACCCGCAGTCAGACACCGCGAGCTCAGCGGTAGGGCGCTCAGGAACAATCCTCCTAGGAGCGCGGAATCCCATAAGACTTCTGACGAGCACAGACAGCCGTCAGAAGTCCCCCCTGGGTAAGTTATTCAACAGTGAAAAGGCCGTGTATTATTTGTGAACTTATTTGGGTGAGACTACAACAAAAATACCTCGCATAATCGCACAGCTACAGCTATTACTTACTGGAAGCACATCTGGATGAGTTTGAACATCAGTTTAGGCTGCCTCATCGAGTGAACCTTAGATATGCACGTAGTCATGGCACTCAAGTACCTGAAAAATTCCTTTTTGTAACTTTTAAACAAGAAAAATTTCTGCGTTGCTAAAGAGATATTGAAAATCACTCATTACTTTGGCAAAAGAAATAAAATTACAAGAAAAAACCAATGCTTTTCCACCAGACATCTGACACTTGCCTGACAATTTACTTCTCAATTTATCGGTCGAAGTTTCTGTAGATTCCAACCTATTGAAATTTAGACGAACAGCTGCTACATTGCAACTTCATTAAATCGAGCTTTGAGAGAAGTAATAACTATGGAAATTCTACTGAACCTGACCAGAATGAATATTCTGATTAACAAAGTAAGTAAATCTGCTTCATCGTAAACGATCAAGATATCAAAATTTCCTCTTCTGAAGACAAATCTATATAGTATATAGTTGTTTATACCTTAAGAGCCAGCAAAAAATATGCAATTGATATAGAACTTTTAAGATCTCACCTCTTCTTGTAATTCCAGTCACATCCTCTGGTGTGTACAAATAAATTATTTATAAATTGAAGAAAGTCATCCCGCAATGCAAGTACAGGGTAATGCACTAGCAGGTACATAACGCAGTCATGGTACTGAGCGCAAATGGCAGCCTCTACCAAATCCATCGTCACGAACTCCCTGCATCACATTTGTAAAGAACAATGTCAATGAGATAACATTAAATTGGAATCTATACAAAATTTATTTCATTCAACACAATAACTATCTGGGTTGGCTACAGCATTGCCATAAAATTTCAACCCAAAATATAACTTCAATTCATTCCTAATAAATCAATAGTATTACATTATTTAATAATTGTTCAGACATTTAAATAACAAGAGAGTCAAATTTAAACAAACCGTACGTCTTGAGCTACTATCAAACTACAAATGATCCAATCTCGAAAATGAAATTTATAATGGGGATATAAGTACGTCAAGCAGAATATAATGTGATATTTTGACAAAATTATAACAATGAATCGCACACAAATAATGGCACTGCTGATCATTATAAATAATTAATCATTATAAATAAATAATTAATAATAATAATTTATAAACCCTGATCATTTTTGTAAACCAGTCATGAATAACATTAACACAAACTGCAGACAAGGATGAATTGCAAAAAAAAAATGGCAGCATTTTTTTTATTTGAAGGCAAGAACAACATAAATGAGACAGGATGATAAGCTACTGCTACAAAAAATAATGCACACTTGCCCTAACAGATTGGTAAATAATCGTCCAAGTATTACAAAAGTTAGGAAAGTCAAAAAGCAGATGCAAATTTTGTGCTGCTGTATCACTCACCGATCAAGGCCATTCCCAATCAATAGGAGCTTCTTAAACTGGTCAATGAAGTGTCAATGTTCAACAAACTTCAATTGGATGTATTTTTTTTTTGTTGGCAATGAAGTGTCTATGTTCAACAAACTTCAATTGGATGTATTTTTTTTTGTTGGCAATGAAGTGTCTATGTTCAACAAACTTCAATCGGATGTGTTTTTTTTTGTTGGCAATGAAGTGTCTATGTTCAACAAACTTCAATTGGATGTGTATTTTTTTTTGTTGGCAATGAAGTGTCTATATTCAACAAACTTCAACCGTATGTTTTTTTTGTTGACAATGAAGTGTCTATATTCAACAAACTTCAATCGGATGTTTTTTTTTGTTGGCAATGAAGTGTCTATATTCAACAAACTTCAATCGGATGTTTTTTTTTGGTTGGCAATAAATAATATAGTGTTTGTATCTTCATCAATCACAACAAGGGCCGCCTGGTACTTGAAACAAACAGCACTCACTCTTGTAAAGAAGGAGTCGGGAGGCTTGCAACGTTCGTAAGAATCTTTTGTCAACTGTGCCCCAGCATCAAGCAGCAGCTCAACGCCGCGCCACCAATGGTTCTTCAAAGCTGAAAATGTTGTATGAAATAATTATATACGTTTACTGAGCCCTTTTTAATATTTTATGAATGCTTCCAAAATAATCCAATTAAAAATGCACAAAATGAAAACTGAGATGTTGTAAAAAGTTGTATGTAATAATTATATACGTTTACTGAGCACTTGTTAATATTTTATGAATGCTTTCAAAATAATCCAATTACAAAATGATGCACAAAATGAAAAATGATATTTTGTAAAAACTGTTTCCATTATATGAGAAATAGCATACTGAGTTAGATCTCTGAGCTAGCTTTCACATTTGACAACATTTCAGGGTTCAGCAGCATCATGGTATTCAACACTGCAAATTGTTGTACACATTTTATCCAACAACAAAAAAATTTGCTCCAAACTAAGGCTATCAGGCAGGTAACTCTTACCATGCATTAGAGGCAGAGAGAACCGATATTTCTGAGGCAGGTTTGGATTAGCACCGGCATCCAGAAGTGTCACCAGAATTACTTCTTGTAAAATTTCCTGTAAAATTTATTTGTATATGTAAAGTGCATAAATAGAAAAATACAAACATCAGGTTGGAATGAAAAGAAGGAAGGCTTAATAAACTGAAGTTGTAAACAATGTAATGTGTTTCTAAAAGGGATTATTACAAATATGCTAACACACATAACAAGACATTTCTCAAGATATTTAGAAGGCACGTTGGACTATGATACAACCTAATAAAATAATCATAGAAGTAAAGCAGAACAAATAAGATTTTAAAATGTGAAGCAAAATAAAAGGCTTAATGAAAAAGCAGATGGATAATTAAAAGCAGATAGAAAATAATTTTAAACACACATTCTTATTACCTCGTGCACGTCTGAAGATGTGAAATTTTTACAGACAATCCGGAGTGCAGTGGAACAATCATTCCCCTCTTTGTTGACAAATCTTTCATCTGCAAAGTATAATAGAAAAGAAAATAGCTAATTACTAGGGAATTTTTTTATTATTTTCTAAAATGAAACAGCTATGGAAGAAAATAAAAACAAGGAGTTTTTTTAGCAATTTTTTGGATGCAGTACAGTTATCATTGCGCTCTAAATAACAAGATACTCAAATGTAAACATGTATATAATAAATTGATTGAAATTACTAAATAAAAAGTAGCTGCAAAAATAGCAATATGGTAGTAAAATGACAAACTACTTTATATGCACATTAGAACAAGTTAAAAAAAAAAATTCAAGCACAACCCATAACCAATGCAGATAATCCCAAAATGTGCACATTTGAACAAGTTAAAAAAAAATTCAAGCACAACCCATAACCAATGCAGATAATCCCAAAGGTCTGAATTTTGATCCCCTTGATGCAGAAGTCATTCTCAAATGGTTTGGCCAATAGAGGATTGGGTGGGCATTTCATTTATTGGGGGAGGGCTGCTGTACATTTGCATACCCTAGCTCTAGATTGCATGAATGGTTTGTCAGTGACACACACAAAAGCAGCAAAATGTAACTCAGTACTCACTGCAGTGAGTGACAGATAGCGCATTTTCACGTAGACAAAAACGTGAAGTCACGGACAGACAGGCAGACAGACATGACCAGCACAATAGCGCCTTTTTTTCATAAATGAGAAAATGCGCTAATAAGCCTGACATACATGGTACAGCAACTGAGAAAGTCCTACCTGCCTAACAGCATAAGACATTCAGCAACAGCAATGCATTTATTGACTGAACAATACACATTGAAGATGAGAAAGCAAAAACTTTTTGGCCAACTGGCCAAAAAGTTTGTAGGGAAGCAAGCAGGATTAGTAACTCCAAACTATGCTGCAAAGCAGGCCAATAAAATTGAATGCCTTTAAAAAAAAAAATTTTAGCAAATTTCAATTGATTTTACAGAAGGTACGGTACCTATATTAGTAATAGTCACTGAGTAATAAGTGAGAAAAGTTTCAGAAATTTCAACATTCAAACCAACCATTTCCAATCATAATTTAGCCTATGGGATTGAATCAGTAGGTAATTGAAAATTATGAGTAGTTTTCTATGGTAATTGAATGCACACTGAGGTTTAGCAATTCAACTTTGCTGCAGTCAACATAGAACACTTCATTTAAAAATGATGCATTTGAAATCTTATCAAGAATATTAACAATTAGTCACATTGATAATAAAGTGTTCTATGTTCACTTAACTCTAGGACATGCGGGAATATGTGTGAAAACATTTCAACAATATGGATTGCAATAAATAACTGCAAACATAGCAAACCTACTGGCATGATAGCTATAGATCTTAAGTGCAATATTAAATTCATAATTGAGCCAAGACTTACGTATCTAAAGTTACCAATCTTACAAACATTCTTATTGAAATTTTAGGAAAATTGTAGCAACTACCGCTAGGTTATTTTTATTTTAAATAATCTGCCATATGATGTACAATTCTCAAGCATTCTGTGATGGCTGGTTGAAATTGCATTTTCCCGTTCATCTGTTGGATCCACAAAAAAATAATAATAATAATGCAACTACATAATATCTGGATTTTGATAGAATGGGAACACTTTAAATATCAGCCCTGCTGATATCTATCAGAGGAATTTGCTACCGCTAAAGTCACAGAAGACATTTACATCCTCTCTGTACTATACCAAATATTTTAAATATATTTTAATTATTACCAATATTTTACCTGTAATTTGGGATTATTTTAAATATTACACAATTACCTGAATACTGGAGTAGCTTCCTGATGGCTGAGAGATCCTTTGCTCTGACTGCATGGTGGAGTGCTGTATATCCTACAACATCAGCTGCACAGCTGTTGTCAGTGATATGATTATGATGCCGCCACATCTTTTCTAGGAAGGCAACAGCTTCCTGGAAGAAATGTAAGAAACTTGTTACTTGAAAAGATTTTGGCAGGTGGAAATGTGTGCGGAATGGTGCCAGTGGCCAGAAAAAATACGAGGATTTACACATTCATGGGATTTCCAAAATGTACAACAAAGAATTAACTGCTGCACTTGCAAGCATTAAAGACAACTAATTTTGATTAATGAAACCACAAACTCATACGGTACATGTTTTCATAGTACGGTACATGTTTTTTTCATACATTCAATTTAAAAGAGACTAATTTTCTAAAAATTTAAGATGATCGCTTGTATTGGAGCATTTGCCAGTATTGGAGCAAGTGTGCTCCTATTTTTGGCCACCACTTTCAATTACAAGGTACATGGTCATTTAAAAGGCATTTAGAATTCCACCACATTCTAATTGCTACTTTTCAGTCATATTATAATTTTCTTATATCATGAGCATTGAGTCATCCTCTTCTCATATGTTATATGTCATTCATTGTTCACTATACAAATCTCTCCATGTTATTTATTTATTTTGTGTTGGCAATCGTCCCAGAATTGTATTCTCCTGATTGGGGTAAACAATTATGAATTTTGTATCCTATTGTTATCCCGCTACTGATTTTCTTCTGAGAATCACGGCCCATGATTAATGGTGAATGTACACAAATTCCCATGAATCTGTCCAATTAACCAATTTTAGCTGCAGGATGGAATTCTAAACTTGATTCACAAGGGATCCGGCCTTTGGAACCCGATCTTTCTATAACTGACGATTGATTGAGATAGCTGCTGGACTGAGAAGTTACGTACTATTGGAAGTTACGATTTGTGGGAAGTTCTGTAGCGACTTGAATTTATATCTCGCAATTCTGTCTGTTCATGTGAAATTAATCATCCTAATTCATTGTGCGCCAACTTGTTGCTTGATATGTAAAAGTTCCGAATATTAAATTATTGGATAATAATTCTGTTTGCGTAACTACTGAATATCAAATTCAGGGAGAGATCCAGGCTATAGTATGCAATTGGTGCTAAATACCGGTTAGGGTTTTCTTATTCATATTGTACCGTATCTAGCATCTTATTGGATAGGTTTCCTGGTCCTTCGGAACAATCTGGACATTGCATTCAGTGACCAGTGATTACCAATGTATATTCTACGAGCAATTTTGCATTGCATTCAACTAATGTAAAATGTTTTTCAAGTCTCGCCCATACTAAAACATAACTTCTAGATTAATTCCTTCCTGCAATATATCAGCAATTTAGCTCGTCTCAAATAATAATAATAATAGCGGTTTCAGCGTTATTAGGCCGTAGGCCTGTCGCCGATTCTTAACATCACAGAACATTCACAGCATTTTGCGGTCTCGAACTCGCAACTCACTGCTACAATTCTACTGTGCTTAACCGCCCGGCCTCCTCGCCGATTCTGACCAGAAACTGGCGCACAGAGCTGGGACTGTCTCTTATACACATCTAGATGTGTATAAGAGACAGAGTCTATACCTATCATTATACAAAATACGCCAGGTTAATAAAACATAACTACAAAAGATAATATTGGATTGGTAATCAATCAACAGCCTCAGGGAAGACGAGGAAGTCATGGCGGAAATACAGGTACTCCCTCAGAGGCTGCGGCAACACGTCTCGCAGTCCTTCTGTTTTTTCTTCAATCCTGCAGTGGCCGAGGGAGGCGCGGATGGAGAGGCGGCACAGCTCTTGGAGCGACCGCAACGGCGCTGCGCACATAAGAATATATATATATATATAATATATAGCGGTTTCAGCGTTTATTAGGCCGTAGGCCTGTCGCCGATTCTCAACATCGCAGAACATTCACAGTATTTTGCGGTCTCGAACACGCAACTCACTGCTACAATTCTGCTTTGCTTAACCGCCCGGCCTCCTTGCCGATTCTGACCAGAAACTTTCGCACAGAGCTGGGATCGAACCCGCACCTCTCAGCGCCAATCTTGGTACTCTGAACTCTAACCACTGGGCCACCCTGCCCTTATAGATTGCCACCCTTATAGAAGTATCGGCACTGAAGAAGATGAAGGGTTGGGTGTGATCAAGCTGGCATAGGTATATCACTCGTATATTCCGGGCAATAGTAATGTTTGTTAATTTTTCCTCGTCCTTACCCAGTCTGCGAATCGGTCCCATGGCCCACAAGAAAAAAACATGGCTACAATATTCGTTGTTTATCAGTAATACATTGATCCACTATTGTTGAATAATGCATGTGCGCTTTGCATGGACAGAATTCATTCGTTTATCGATACAAAACATATTTTTATTGGGAATTTTTGCAAGGCATTACTATCGATCTCTTTGTAGACTTTGTTTGATGTTGTGAGCTTGTAACAAACAGGAATGGACATTGTAGTGTTAAAACCTTCAATATACGGCATATTCAAGTCAAGTTAATTAACATTTGCATAATTTCCGATGAAGGTTTAAAATATATTTGGACATTGATAGTTATAAGCCATTGAACCAACTTGAGCATTAGGAAGCTGCATAAGTGTTACATTGTTCAGCTACAGTGCCACCGATTGGTCAATAAAACCTTGGCAAACGACAAATGTTGAGCATTAACATTGCAAATTCAGCGCTTTCTTACTTCTTTAGGTACTGGTCCTATAAATTGTGAAACCATTTTAAATAATGTTTCTTATATCATTACCCTATCATCAATTTTTGCACCATATTTATCTATCAATAAAATTTATAATATATTCTGTTCATGTAACTACTTATGAATTCCAAATACTCATCACAAATTTTTGGTATTGAAATCTGAAAGCGTCACCACTATTAACAGTGCGTACCAGTCATGGAAAACCTGGTAAGTCATATCCAACTTTTCAGGTTTTCCATGACCGGTGCGCACCTTGTATTAAATTTTAATATACCACATGGCACATGCCTAAGTGCTCAATGATTTATAAAAATTTGTAATTATAATAATTGCAGCTTCTAAACAATGAACATTTTCTAAAAGACACAAGATATTAGAAAACTTGCATTGGAAGATAAAATCATTCAGAATCTGAAGTGAAGTTATTGAGACAGTAATCACAATATCAACAAAATAGAGCAAAACATGAAAAAATTCATATCTGGACCCATATCAAGAGGTCCATCATTTTAAATCTCAAAGTGGATCAAATCTGTTTAACTTACTAAAACGAGGTGTGGGCCTTGTGGCCATTGTGGGATAGTGTCTCCTCTGCCCTCATACATTTACAAAGCAGCACAATAGGTGATCATGTCTTGTACCGCTGTATGCCATGAAAGATTTGCAGTTTATCCAATCATTTTGTGTGGTTTGAAAACTTTGTTGGTATTGGTGAAATTGTTAAAATTTTCTGCAAAAATTGACATTACGGTAGGTACTTTCTTTATTATGGAACACATTTATTGCAAAAATTTGTCAGATACAGATAGATGAATAGTGAATGTGAATGTAATCAAGTAAAGTGTTGCCACCCGCACCCGGTTTCAAATTCCAAACCATGCGCAATATTGGAAGTGCAGCAGTTTCTGATTAGCAGTCAGTGTATCAATTAACTCACTGTGGTAGAAGGTAAAATGTAGTAGGCTTTTTGATCTGTTTTCTTACATAAACGTGAGAATATATTGCCTATCCAGAATTTCACACTGATTATTTACCGTTTACCCATTCCTTTAGCCTAAGCCTTTAACAATTTTTTTCAGCAAATAATAAATCAAAGTTTGTTGAACTTTGTTCCTGCCTATTTTTATCCGAAATTTCTTAAATATGCCTGTGAAATGAGTTTTCACCAGCAATTTTAGAAATCTTCTGCACAATTTTTCAAAATAGGATGCGAGTGACATAGAAAAAGTAACAAATTAATGCAAGACTTCATTAGCTAGTTACCATAATTATTATTCACTGACCTAGTCAGGCTAGTGACTTTCTTCACCACAGACCACACCAATCACAATTCAATTCAATATCACAAGTTCACACTTCACAACTTTGATAATGTAACCAAAACTCAAAAGACATCTGTAAATCAATCAGGACCAAGCATAGAAAACATCTACCTTTAGAGTTTAGGGCCGCAACTAGAACTTTCCTGCCATTTCCGGAACTGCGAGTTGCAAGATTTCTGTCAGATGAATTACTTCCTACCTAATAATTGTTAACACTTAACAAAAGTGCACAAACGGGCTGCAAGATTCCAATTGTATTAAAATTTTGACCTGTTGGAGCTGTGAGTTTTCAGAAAAAAGTAGAAAAATTCCAATCCTGCAGGCTGGACCATCACCATGAGTCCATGACACTATACTGGTAAGTGGTAGCAGTGGTTGTGGTACCTAGCCTCCTAGGTACTGGGGTTCCGTTCTACATAGGCCTAAAGTAAAATTTTTTAACTCATTGAGAAGAAAACTAACTAAAAAGCCTCATTTTGCAATTTGTACACTGGTAAAAATAACATAATATTTATTACTATATATCACCTCATTATGCTCTGCGTTTTCAGACGCCGCTGCTTCAGATAGTAGCCAAGTGCCATGACTGCCATCGGTATGACTATGAGGGCTAACTTCTTCATCAAAATTCATGGCCATTTTCGAATATTAACGGACTCGAATTTCGAGATCAAGATGAGATCTGAAATAATAGACACATAATATGCATCAGACAAATCAACAAATATGCATGAAATAATTCGATTAAACTTTGTCTAGAGCAGGTGTAAAAATACGTTTTACTCCGAAGTCAAATAACAAGATACCAGCACGAGCACGGTGCACGCGGCGGCCAAAACAAAAAGATCTCGAAGAACTTCCCAACCCACGACCATGGAAGGTCTGAAAGTCAAGCGCCAGCTGATGTGAAACGAACGACGACTTCAGCATGTTGACCACGTGTTAAGAAATTGTAGACATCGCTCAGAAAGACTGTAAATTATTGATATAGAATAGCTTTGAATTATCATTTACCATATGAGAATCACCCAACAAAATTATCGAAATTTATAAATTTCTACACGAACACGAGAACATCTACCTACCGCAAGCAAGTTATGAAACGGACAACGATATAATTAACCATTTTACCTTCATTCCTGAGTTATAGATCAATTTGGGACGAAATTTGCAGTGACCAAGAAATTTCGTCTAAATTACTGAACAGATTTGAACGAAACTTTGAATGTACATTCCTAACCTCCAAGATGAAGGCAATTCAATATAAATCAAACTAATTGGACCTAATACTGCATCCTCTCTCAAGAATCCTGTTACGTTAGCTCTGTGCTGTAAAAATGCGTTAGCTCTGTGCGGTAGGTAAATTTATACCCGAAAATGCGCACCAATTCTAAAAGGAATTTGTAGTTAAAAATGTGGGTCGCTGCAAGCACCGTCGGGTGAAGCTATGCTGGCGAAGTTTTGAAGCAAGTATCATCTAATTTGCAAAAGATTGAACACACGTTATAGTGGTCAAAGTATCCTGTGCACCAACAATGCGGCAATTGTGGTGTGTTCAGCAACTCTTTTTATGTAATAAAAAATGCATTAAGCAACGCGATTATTACCGCGTTCTTAAAGTCAATACACACGCTCTGATACATATATTATATCAACTAAGAAAAGGTAATGAACACGTTCGTGTCAACGCTGTTGTCAGCAGTGCTGCTGAACATATGGGGGCAGCGGCCGCTGCTGATGGACCGTCGGCCCATCGGCATGTTAGCCATCGGCGTCTTCTACTACGTCATGGAAGTGCACGATGCTTCCCTGGTGGGTCGGGAGCCACGCTATCTGCTCAAACACATACAGTGTAATATGCTTAAGCACATAATATAGGCCCCATTAAACAACTCGTGTGTAACATCACCAGTAAACGTTGAAGCAGACCGGCCAGTGCTTCCGTAGGACCCAACATCACGACTTATTGAATTCACTCGATATCTATGTTAGAACGGTTTCCTCATTCATGTTCGCACCCGGCTTTAAATTTGAGCTTGCTGGCGTGTGGACAATCAACACCTTATACATAAGTAACTGAAATAAGCCAGAGCACGGATCAATACTTTATACCTGTAACACGGAGAGAACTCCATTACAGGCAGGTTACATTTACATCACATATAATCAAGGTATTTGAGAAGGTTGTGGCAAGAAGGTTGGTGCAGTACATGGTAAAAGCTGACCTTTTCAACAGAAGACAACACGGTTTTAGTCGGAATCGTTCCTGTTTGTTTCAGCTACTGGAGCGTCACCATCAAATTCTGGCAATGCTGGAGGAGGGGACCGTGGTGGACGTGGTGTATTTTAGACTGCGTGAAAGCGTTTAACAAGGTTGACCATGGAGAACAAAAATTAAGGGGGGCATCTACCTTAAAGTTTTCGGATTTGGCTCTTCCGGTTTTTAGTCTCATTGAGGTCATTTTTAGTCTCATTCCGGTTAGTCTCTATTGCGATGCGCGCGGGATTTTGTCGAGCTCTCCTGAACATTCACACTTATTGTCACGGCAAACCTTTTTCCTCCTAGAGTTTTGAAGCTACAGCGATGAGACATATACCATTCGATTCATAAAGACCATACCTATCGAGTAACGAAGCCTTTTTTCTAGATTTGTGCATAGTTTGGATTCAAAATGGNGGTCTTAAAATGCCTAGCAAATTACGGATCAGGCAATAAGTCCAGCAGCTATCTCAATCAATCGTCAGCTATAGAAAGATCGGGTTCCAAAGGCCGGATCCCTTGTGAATCAAGTCACGAAAAGTTCAAGAATCGGAAAAAGGCCATGGGCCTATTTCTTCAACGCCGACACTTCTATTCTATTCTATTACTGGCAGGTTACATTTACATCACATATAATCAAGGCATTTGAGAATGTCGTGGCAAGAAGGTTGGTACAGTACATGGAAAAGCTGACCTTTTCAACAGAAGACAACACGGTTTTAGTCGAAATCGTTCCTGTTTGTTTCAGCTACTGGAGTCCCAAGTCTACACAGACCCAAGCTACTGGCGCTTGGGTCTGTACTCACTGAAGAGGAGACGGGAGAGGTAGGCCATTCAGTACACACGGAAAATAATAACCGAGATGACACCAAACTTTGAACGTGAGACATTCAGGATTGAAACATACCATAACCGTAGAAGAGGGAAACTGTGAAGGATTCTCCCACTACGTAATAAATCCGTGGTCAGATGTGAATATCTGCGGGATTGATCTCATTCCGTGACTGAGCCGAGGTTGTTAAACGTCCTAAAAAAGGATCCAAGAGAGGGCGAGTTCACCCTGGAGACTTTCAAGAGACGACTGGACGTGTTTCTGGGCACAATCCCTGATCATCCGCCCTTGCACCACTACCTGCGGTGAGAAGCAAGCGACAGCATCGTGCATCCGCTGACCCTAAAGCCCGATAGTCAGAGGCGGCGATCCAGCTGGGACTGCTACGTCCGAAACATTCATTTTCTCTTTGCCTTCTTTATTGCCTCACATTACCCATGCTGATGAGAGAGACATCTTCTTCGGGTGCTAGCCCCCATATAGTATATATAGTCACTCTGGGGTCACCAATTTTGTGGGGGCTAGCACCCGACCACATCTAATTATTGTTTAACTTCTACTCCGTTTTAGGGGGTTTAAGGCCAGGGGCCGTATTATCAAAACTTCGTTAGTACGCAAAATCGACTTACGAGTGGCGTAAGTGCTGATATGATGACGTAACTCCAGCGGTGGTATTATCAAAATATTTGCGCGGGAAGCTACGTAACGTAACTGTACGCCTGCTCGGAGATGTCGTAAGTGGGGTTCGCACAAGTTTAGAGTGTCTGCTGAAGCAATAGGAAACTATTGATTTACTAGCAAGTAGCAACACGTTGAATTGTGATAGAATTTTGTCAATAATCCGACATATAATCGACATATACTATATACATGTGATCGTGTTAAACGGTGCTTTTGGGATAAAAATGTCAATTGCCTTTTGTGCTATAATTTACAAGCAAATGTTGATATTCATATCTAAGAGTTTTATGATCATTCACTTGAACAATATCTTAACCCTCTACAACGCTGAACGGAACAGCAGCGATTATCAGCTGAGGTCGTGACTCTGCTTCTCGTGAGCTCGACATGGGCGGGCAGTTGGCAGCGAGCCGCGGTCAGGGGAGGTTGTGCTTCACTTGTCTGCGCTGCCTTCACTGGAGTCTTCGCGTTGCACCGTGTTAAACGTAAACTTATCTAGAAAGACAATTTTTTGTAAAAAGTTGTATCTTTCAATTCACAACCGCTTACAGCACATCGCATGGTGCCAATTACCTCCCGAACCTCGTTTATTTTCATCACCAATTGAAATAAATATCAACTGACGCTGGTCGTTGATGTTCACGAAAATGCCAGACTCTCGCCCTCGCCTTCGCTGTTGCTGGACTCTGCTGCTGTTGCTGGTGCATTTAACTGCTGCAGGTGAGAGTTGCTTATGTTGCCATGACGAGATTAAACTTGAATGTTGACTTGCCGGTTGATATCTATGCTCGGGACATCAATGTTTACTGGACGGTTGATATCTATGCTCGGAACATCAATGTTTACTTTGCCGGTTGATTTCTATGCTCGGAACATCAATGTTTACTTGCCGGTTGATATCTATGCTCGGAACATCAATGTTTACTTGCCGGTTGATATCTATGCTCGGAACGCGCCATTATTAGTTGGACATCAATAATGAAGCATTGCGGCCAGTGTATCGGAGGCTTTTGTTAACAAGTAACGTCATTAGCTTCCTTATGTTTCTTGTCATGCTGCTTGCTGGGGTTTAAAAAGTAAAAAACCCCAAAAATTTGTGTAATATTTTTTGTTATATCTCTTGAATGACTGCACTCTACTCTGTTGGGCTCATTTTCGAGCGCAATTGTTACGATCTAAATTAAACTCGAAATAGTACTATACTGTGTTATTCATCCTACGTTCAATGTTTCTAATGCTATATTTAATAGTTTAAAGTCCTGCGGCTAATCTGATCCAACGTCAGTTTTAAAACGATCTGCTTGTAAAGTGAGTTGTTAGATATCCAGAAGCCACGTCAAGTAAATTACGTGAATTGACGACAAGCTAAACTCGCATTCTTCCTGATCAACATTATTATATTATAAAAAAGAAAACTCGGAGAGCGAAACTTTTGTCTTCAATACAACTTACCAGAATGAGCATCCTCATTGCCTGCTTATAATCAAATAAAATACCGATACATTTTAATTAGCGGCCCGCCTGAGCAGCAATGAGCGGTATATTATCAAGTAGAAGATCGACTGAGAGCATGACGAACCAAAAGGGAGGGGCAATATGTCTTCAAGAACTATCGCTTTAGAATAGCGCGAGCAGCAATCATTTCACAGCTTAACAATGTTCTTTCTTCATTATCAAATTTTTATTTTTTAATTTTCATATAATATTCAAAGTTCCTGAATGATTTCCCTTCTTGAATTATCAGACAATACACAGATTCTAATTATTAATTTATGGACTGTGTTGACTCAATGGTTGTATAGCGACTCCTGATGTGATTGTATCGACGCACTCCGCACGTGGATGCAGATGGATGGATCTTTGTATGGCAGCTTTTCGTGGACGCATTTGTCTTCCTTCTGTAGTTTGTCTTCATTGACATTTGACCTGCTTTACTCACTCCTGAACATTTGTCTTCCTACTATTAACATTTGACCTCCGTTGCTCACTCCTGAGTATTTGTCTCCCTAATACAGTGCCGGAAATGGCTATACGACCACCCAGCTTGCTCCAAATATTTTTTCTTGTACCAAAAATATGAGATTCTAATTACACGAGGTTAAACTACGTTTAAAAACGGTTCCAACGCTATGCGAAAAAAAATAATTTTCTCAAAATATATGAGTAGAATTGATGAAAATTAGAAAAACCTAGGTGGAAATGGTTATATGACCAGGTAATGTTTTTCCTTTTGTGGATCACATACACTCATTTTAATAGGCAATCTCGCCTCCTTTCGCCATAATTACCTCAATGCATCTTCTCCCCAGGCTATTTACCATATAATCCAGTGTCTTTTGAGAAATTTTATCCCAAGAACGAAGGATAGCCGTGCTCAGGTCACTCACAGATTGGAACTGGCGCTCATTTTGGTAAACATCCCTCGCCATGATGCCCCATTAGTTTTCAATTGCGTTGAGGTCAGGACTAAGCGCCGGCCACGGCAACAGAGTAATATTCTGCTCTAGGAACCACATGTTTGCTGACTTTGAGGTGTGAATTGAAGCATTGTCATGTTTAAAAACATATGATCCCTCATGTTTCTCGTCGGCAAAAGGGAGAAGTTGGTAAAACAGCGTGTGCTTGTAAGCCTCGGAATCTTGTCTCTCATGTAAAATAGCTAGAGTTGATTTTCCTTTTCAGCTAAACACCCGCCAAACCATAACCGAACCGCTAGAAAAAAATTCAGGCTCACGGTCCAGTGGTGCCAATAGCATTGCCGTTTATCTGGACCATAAAGATTGAACTTTTTACATAACTGATGATAATCTTGTGCCATCCCTTACCAGTAAGCAAATTTTAGCAGCATATTTTGTCGGTTGATAATATGATTTTGTTGGAGCACAGGGGCATTTTTCCTCTTCATGTATTTGAATTTCTTCGAGTCATGCAATATCTAACAGATGCGTCGTGCTGTTACATCAACTCCACTGGCCAATTTTATAGAGGTAGAGGTAGCGCAAGTTTTAATAATAATAATAATAATAATAATCAAAACTCACTGCTCCAATATTCGCTTTGCTTGAGGGGACCGGCTACCCTAAAATTTCCAATTTTGGCGTTTTCCGGTTTTTGTGCTCATCTTAAAGCTTACTTTCTGACGCATCGAACGGTACCAGAATCATCTCTCTACGTCGAAAAACGATTTTGTGACTGCTCCCTAAAGGGGGGGCGGTTTCGAGGCCCATTCAGTAAAGTCTATGGGATTAATTAGAAGGCTGGACACACTAAAAAGGAACGTCTGACGTAAAGCGGCCATTATGGCATTATCTGGTGCTTATACTCATCTTAAAGCTTACTTTTTGACGCGTCGAACGGTACCAGAACCATCTCTCTACCTGCATTTAGAGGCACAGGAAGCGTCGCAGAATAGGAGGAGACAGATTTTCTATAGTACCCGTTTTTGGCCGTTTTCTATGAATATCACGTTTTCTATCAATTTTTTCGGAAAATTAATAGGAGCAAAATGTTATTTTTTTACATTTTACGTGTGCATGTGAAGTTTCACGATGATCACGGATAAAAACTGTAGAAGTTTTTACGGAGGGTAGCCGGTCCCCTTAACCGCCCGGCCTCCTTACCGATTCTGACCAGAAACTGGCGCACAGAGCTGGGTTCGAACCCGCACTTCTCTGCTCCAATCCTGGTAGTCTGGTACTCTGAACTGTAACCACTGGGCCACCCTGCCCAGTCTCCTAAGATCCGTCAGAGGATCTTAGGAGACAGGAGTTTTCTCCTGGAGGGGAGGACTCTCAGAGGAGGACTCTCAGGGGAGTTTTCTGAAGCCTCAGAAAACAGTCTTCTAAGATCCCTGTCGGTTAATTTTGGAATTGGTCCAGTGTGCTTTTTTCACCCGTAGCCGTCCGGATTAGCAAAAAATGATTGTGCAACGGGTAACGAAAAACTTATGGCGGGACATAAAAATTCGAGACAAAGAAAATCAGTTTATTGAAGGATGTTCGGCCATGTTTATGTTTGGTTCATTTGGGTCTTGAGATGAAAAGATATTAAGCTGCTTGAGAACGTGTAAGCCCCACCATATTCGTTCAACGAAGTGCCGATTTTGATTCTGCATGTCAGGAAGGTGTTTTGTTTATCGAATGCAAATTAAATTTTACTAAGTTAGGTTAGATTATTAAGTGAAAATTATTTTACGGCAAGTTTTTTTTATGACCAAAAGCTCCCCTCAAATATAAGGATATTTGATAACGGGCTTTGAGCGTTTTATTCCCATTGCGATGTCCCGTTGGCTTCTACTGCATTTCACGAAGCGTTATTATTACTTCAAAAATATATATAATTGAGGACACTGAACTTCACCAGAAGTACACCAGAAAGGCCTTAAATGACGAAAATCAAGATATTCTTTATATTGCTGCACTTTTTGAAGTGAAAATATTACATAAAGATACCAAAATGGAGGAAAACATATCTCGGTTTTATAACTATTTCCACCTAGGTTCTTCTAATTTTCATAATTTCTTCTCATATATTTTGAGAAAATTATTTTTTTAGCATATCCTTGGAAACATTTTTAAACGTAGTTTAACCTCGTATAATTAGAATCCCATATTTTTTAGTGCAAGAAAGAACATTTGGAGAAAACTGGGTGGTCGTATAGCCATTTTCGGCACTGTACAGAGTGATCCACGGTAACTTCCTATTTTGTATTTCACGCCAAGCAGTCAGATGTCTTAGGAAAAGGACAGGAAGTAATTCATATGAAGGGCATGGTTATGTGTCCCACCTAGTTAATTGCCACTGATCTGTATTGGTCAAGTGAACAGCGTGCGTTTGCTGTCGAGGCGGACGTTTATAATGGCAGTTCCATTATCGCTACTAAATGAGCATTCTGTACTCTTTACCGCATTCGTACTTCAGGTCGGGTTCCTGATGGGAAATCGATTGTTATGTAGGTGAACACATTTAGGGCAAGCGGAAATGTGAATGAAATACGGTCCGGAAGTCAGCGGTCTGCCACAACACCCGAAAACGTAGAGAGAGATAGAGAAGTGTTTCTGTGTAACTGTGTGATGTGCGGTGTCAAAAATCGGCATTATTGGCCTTATGTTTTTGAGGAAAATGAGCACGCAGTAATGGTGACTGCAGCTCGGTATACGCAAATGATTGACGCTTTTTTTGCTAAAACTGGCTGCAATGAATGTCAGGGATGTCTGGTTGAAACAGTATGTAGCCACGGCCCGCACAGCACGATGTTCAGTGGATCTTCTGATACAATATTTTGCAGGACGCCCCATCTCCTTGAGAGATGGCCTTCCTTGGCCGGCCCGATCCCCCGATTCGGCTCCGTGTGATTTTTCATGGGGTTATCTTAAATCAATTGTTTACAATTACTGTCGAAGGACCCTACCTCATTTGAAGAACAACATACGCCAAGCCATCGCCAACATACCCGTCAATATGCTTCAGCGAGTTGAACGGAACTGCAAAAAATCGACCAACTGAATGCATTGACAATAAGGCCGTCATTTGTCCGATTTCTTCTTTAAAACTAAATGATACAAAAATTTAGGTAATGTATTATTTAATAAAATTTATATTGTAATACTATCTTTACTAGTTATTTTTTATCAATTTTTCAAATCAGGAAGTTTCCGTGAATCACGTATTAGCATTTAAAATGACGTTTTTACTCTTTCCCGAAGCGCGAATGGAGCAGCGTGAAACCTTCAATATTCATGTCGCCGCATGCATTATGAACCATGAGCAGATCGCCAGAATTCCTAATGAGATAGTTTGATCCTATGAAAGCTTCAAAATTCAATAGATTATTTCGCTCGCGACTTTTTGATATGAAATAAAAATCATTTATTTGATGAGCTGAGAACAAATTACTTAATTACTTGCAAATTATTAAAATGTATCGATATTGATGGATCGAGAAGCTAATCTGGGCTTGCGAAGGGATTTCATCTCGTGGTATTACTTGAAAATATTTCTAGTCATTTATACTTTCATATATGTAGATATTTATCCCCGATGTATTGAATATTTATTGAATATTTTATGCTGGCAGAGGTTTTTTTGAATGCTTTCCCCTAAGCCTTGCGAAGTTTCATTACTTTGTCCAATAATTCGTAAGACTTGCAAGGCTTTTATCGCTTGGGATCAAAGATTATCTGCTGCTTAAATAGCCAATGGAAAGCGATATCTATTTCATTAAGTTGCCAGTCATTAAAGTTCGTTAAGGTTAGATTAGGTTCACGGAGGCACCAATGCGTGCAAAGAATTATTCCCGTATGCTCTGATGTTGGTCTGAAAACTTGTAATGTTTATACTTTCACTGCACAGCACGAACGGCACAAAAAATGAGCTGTGTGCATTCTCACCGATGTTGACGACATTAACGACTCAAGTAAATGAAACATTGGACACAAATTCCGTGGGATTAATGGGTTGCAAGCTTTGTTCAGTACTATTAATTCACCGTTCGAGTTGCATTCTAATAACGACCCTTTTCTCACTATATTAGCTCGTTAGTAAAAATTATGTGCAAGATTAATTACGATGGTCTGCCATAGGTACCTGTGCTAGGACCCAATTGTCTCGTCATGCTTAACTCTTGACCATCACACGTATTTAGCGGTCATTAAAGTAATTCCCAATAATTGTATCTCAATTTTTCGGGATAAGTTATTGCATATCACAAATCCCATCTTGTCATTTCTCAGAATTACGTTAAAGCCAAATCAGTGCGGCTGCAACAGCGAGAGCAATTGTTGCAGTTTCTGCAGCGAGCGTTCACTGAAGCACATAGGCTTGTCCGTCACCACAATTAAGCCAGTGTCGAGAATTCTGCAATTCCAGGCGCGACAGAGAGCATCCAGCGCAGCCTCGGCCAGCTAGCGCCTGCAGTTCGGAAGTAATTATGTGCCCAGGAGTTGCTGCTCAATACCGGGCCCGGCATGTGGGCCCAGACGAGACGGGGGCCATCACTGCTCAATACCGGGCCCGACATGTGGGCCCAGACGAGGCGGGGGCCATCACTGCTCAATACTGAGCCCGGCATGTGGGCCCATGCAAGGCGGGGGATATCGCTGCTCAATACCGAGCCCGGCATGTGGGCACTGTATGTGTCGTGCGAGGTAATATAAGTACATGCTGCTACAGGGGTCACTGTATGTGTCGTGCGAGGTAATATAAGTACAGGCTGCTCAAAGGATAAACTTCACACTGCTCCAGGATGGTGTTAGCTCTGCTCCAGAATAAAATGTTCGAACCTAACATTTCTCAGAATAATACCTGCCGTATGATGCAGCTCCAGGGCCTGGTAAATGGAAGTTACTGGGCAGATTTAGCTGTTGTGTACACTGTACAGCTGGGACCAGACACCGGCGTTGATCATATTGTTTAACACAGGAAGCCCAGTAGCTCGTTAATGTTATTGTTTGGTGCAAATGATCATTAATACTCGAATTGTTGCCATGAATGTCACGGTTTTTTTCGGTCACGTGACGGTTGTTTCCATTGATGTCACGGTCCACATTTAATGGATTATAATTTGTCTGGTCTTTATAATAAACAATATCTCCAACGAGCTTTGAAATTCTGTGGATTAAAGTTGAAATGAATTTACAGCAGAAATTAACGAGTTATTTGAACACACATGATTTGCTACTACAATCGTGACTTTATTTCATTGTTCATCATTTATGAAAATTTTGATGAATTAAAAAAAACAATTTCTTGCTAAAAACTCACGTCAGAATCATCGATTTTGCGCACAAATTTAACAGCGGTTAAGCTGAGAAAATCTTCTACCTCACATATACTGGCGTTGAACTATAGAAACAATAACGCAGTCCGTGGCCATTTTCCGAGCCTAAAGCGCTTAGCTTTAGGATTAAAAGCGCAAAATTACTCCATTTAATCAATTTATTTTATCTCTTTGGGTACATTTCTATAGAAATTGTTATCGCTAGCTTAAGCTGTGGTCCATTGTGGGACAACGCGAGTGCAACTCTCGGATGTTCGTCATTATTAAGGCACGGCGATGCCCCAAACTCTGTGTTCCAACAGCTGTTTGGCCTAAAAAGAAATTCTAAGCACTTTGCTTTCTTATTTGTATTTAATTTCACAATAATTTTCTAAGTGGATTGATGTCGGCAAAACGCCATCCAATATCTTGTACTATAAAGTATCTGTCTTGCATCCCGCGCCAAAATCCAGTAACTTATTGCTCAGAAGTTGAACCAACTTGCAGCAGAGAATCTGTAGGGCAGAAACCGGATCCCCGATATGAGAGCCAGCAAAAATTCTGGGGGCAGTTTTGCCTGTCCATAAAAAAAGGAATGTTTTGTTTTATTGAAGATCCCAGTAAAATGTCTGGAATTGCGGGACGCTGCATGTATGCTGGTCTAAGTTACTGTAGAATCTTAGAAATAGTGAAATGTCCTAAAAGATCTGTGCTCGGGTGTTGTAGAATGTTAAGGATGGTGAAGGGTAGCTGCAAGAGTGCTGTTTTAGGGAATTGTTCAATATTAGGAATGGTGATGAATTGTTGGAATGCCGGACTAGACTTGTGAGAGGTGTAAAATTTAGTGTCATTTGAGACATTTGGACCGAATTTCACCCTTATAGCGTAATTTATTTCGGATTTTGACAAATCAGGTACAAAATGTCTATCATGAATCAGTGACAGGATTCATGTCTATGATTTAATTCACAAAGCCGCATGTTAATAGTGCGGCAAGTTATACACTTCAAAGATTCAAATTATTATCAGAATTTCTCATGTGATTTCACGTTTCAGGTTATCCCTGTACACTGTGACGAAGCATGTGTTCAGTTTGGCTAGTTCACATAATCAGTTTAATTACAAAGGGAGTTATTATAGCGACTGTTTACATAGAATATTCTAGACTGTGACTGACTGCACAGTAATGTTCCCTGTCATGTAGTAGTGATTAGCGAGTGGTGCTCATTTATGATCCTGATTTCTTGATCATTAATTTGGCCCACGTTATGTGCCACGTAATTTCGTGGGGCTGGGAAAGGCGTTTTAATTTTATGCATTGGCCGCGCCCGCTTGTTATTCATCGCTCATCAAACGCGATCTCTGCTCCATAGCGGCGCACTTGAGCTGCAGATTACGTTGTGGCTTTTGGTATTGCTGCTGATGTCATTATAGCTGCTGCTGCTGTTATTGCTGCTTCTGTTATTGCTGCTACTGTTATTGCTACTGCTCCTGTTATTGCTGCTACTTCTGTTATTGCTGCTTCTGTTATTGCTGCAACTGTTATTGCTGCTACTGTTATTGCTGCTACTGTTATTGCTGCTACTTCTGTTATTGCTGCTACTGTTATTGCTGCTACTTCTGTTATTGCTGCTCCTGTTATTGCTGCTCCTGTTATTGCTGCTACTTCTGTTATTGCTGCTGCTTCTGTTATTGCTGCTCCTGTTATTGCTGCTGCTTCTGTTATTGCTGCTCCTGTTATTGCTGCTACTTCTGTTATTGCTGCTGCTTCTGTTATTGCTGCTCCTGCTATTGCTGCTACTTCTGTTATTGCTGCTGCTTCTGTTACTGCTGCTCCTGTTATTGCTGCTACTTCTGTTATTGCTGCCGCTGTCATTATAGCTGCTGCTTCTGTTATTGCTGCTGATTCTGTTATTGCTGCTACTCCTGTTATACCTGCTACTTTTGTTCTTGCTGCTTCTTCTGTTACTGCTGCTACTCCTGTTATTGCTGCTAATATCGTTGTATTACTGCCGGGGTGATTATTGCTTCTTCTATTATTGCTGCCGTTATCATTATTGCTGCCAGCGCTGTTAGCATTGCTGTCGCTAACATTATTGCAGCCATCATTGTTACCGTTCACGGCCTCCTGCTTCTGCAGAGTGTTCCATTACTGTCTTCGGCGCTGGTGTTCCATTCATTGCTATATATTCATCATTTCATCACTGCCGCTATGCATCATATCGTACTGATGCTCAGGCTACTGCCATTAACACTGAATATCTCACTAGCATCACCACCACTACCACTGCGTACAGCTGCTACAGCTGTACAGCTGCTACAGCTGCTACAGCTGCTGCAGCTGTAGCAGCTGTAGCAGCTGTGGCAGGTGCTGCAGCTGTAGCAGCTGTAGCAGCTGTAGCAGCTGTAGCAGATCGTGGCTAATATATTAGATTACAACCTCCTCAAGGATGTGTGGTGCTAACGTCAGTGGAGGTCCGTTCTTTGAAGAGAAGCTGCTTGATTTATTGCCCAAGGTCTGGATTTATGTTCAGCTTAGAATAATATTTATCGTATTTATAAGCCTAGCTTTAAAATTTGACTTATATTATCGTTCTTACATTTCTATAACGGATGTTGAATTCATTTATGGCCTCTATGAAGCTTTAAAAATTACGCGTTACTATGTAGTATTATTCAAATATTTTAAGTATTAATATTAATGCTTGTTCACTTCAAAATTTTCGAATGCAAATTTCTTTGTGCAGGAGAACTGTTATTACTGCTCCTGTTATTGCTGCTACTACTGTTATTGCTGCTACTTTTGTTATTACTGCCAATATTATTGTATCACTGCCGTTGCGATTATTGCTTCTTCTATCAATGCTGCCGTTATCATTATTGCTGCCAGCGCTGCTATTATTGCTGTCGCTGACATTATTGCAGCCATCAATGTTGCTGTACACGGCCTCCTGTTACTGCAGAGGGTTCCGTTACAGTCTTCGGCGCTGGCGTTCCATTCATTGCTATATATTCATCACTGCCACTATATGCATCATATCGTACTGATGCTCAAGCTGCTGCCATTAACACTGAATATCACACTACCATCACCACCACTACCACTGCGTACAGCTGTTACAGCTGTAGCAGCTGTGGCAGGTGCTGCAGCTGTAGCAGCTGTAGCAGATCTTTGCTAATATATTAGATTACAACCTCCCCCCAAGGATGTGCGGTGCTAACGTCAGTGGAGGTCCGTTCTTTGAAGAGAAGCTGCTTGATTTATTGCCCACGTTCTGGATTTATATTCAGCTTAGAATAATATTTATCATATTTATAAGCCCAGCTATTGAAATTTGACTTGGTATTATCGTTTTTATATGTCCATAACGGATGTTGAATTCATTTAATGAAGCTTTAAAAGTTACGCTTTACTACGTAGTATTATTTAAATGTTTTTAGTATTATTATTAATGCTTTTTCACTTCAAAATTTTCGAATCAGAATTTCTTTGTGCATGAGAAATTTTCAATGAAAATTTTTATTGTAAATGAGAAATTTTAAAATCGTAATGCGAGCCATTTGATGCAAGGCTGCTATAAATTTGCAGTTATAACTTCCTTTGTTTTACAGGATATCGTCATATATTTGAATATTTGAGTGAGTTATTAGTTCTTTAAATAATGTTTAAAAATACAGGGATGTGAAAAATTACTTACTAGGTACAGCACAACTTCATGGCACTCGTTTGCCAGCCGATGGAACGAAACCCTGCGCTCACTCCTACAGGGAACAACGACTGGAAGATATAAATGCAAAGGCTGTCAGCGCTGATGGAACCAGTCATTTACAACGACTGGAAGATATAAATGCAAAGGCTGTCAGCGCTGATGGAACCACGACAGCCAAATGCAGCTTTGATTTATTACTCTCTCGTAGGCGCATGCATGTGGCGTGCGTCCGACAATATGAACTTGTGCGAAATTGTCAACAGCTTCGCCTTATTGCATCAGCAAACTGAGCAAGAAGGCTGAACGTACTGCAATTGTTATCTAAAATAAACCTGCCGTGTTCCTAGTTTCAAAACCATTGCGTCTGTGACACAATTCAGATGTAATTTTCTTCGCCAATGAGCATGTGTTTCATTCGTTTGGATTCAGTTTAAGACTAATACAAAATACTTAGAACAAATGTATTCTGATTCTGAAACATTTTGCAGATGTACACTGATTTGCAAAAATATTTTGCAAGTGTAGTCATGATAAGCTCTATTTCCGGGTGATTATTGAGCATCTGTGGATGTTCCAATAACGCCTTCAATCATTACTCACAAAATCATCGTACAGGATCTTCATATTTCAGGAATGATATCACTACTGTAACTGAAGCAGAGAAGGTAACAATTCTTTCAAGCGATCAGGAAAGAATATCTTTAGTCCGATCAGGGAACTTAGGCAGCATTTCTCATCGCCTCCATTAATGGGATGCGTTTGATGTCGATCGTTTGCATCATGTCCGCGCAGCTGAAATGAACTTCAGCATGCACGAGTGAGCCCTTTGTTGCGAAGATGTTCATATGAAGTTATGATGCTCGACAAGCCGTAGTTTTACGGTTAATTTACTTTGTATCTATGAGTATTTCCCGTGCAGTTTGTTGTTTTCCATGCTGGTTGGAAAATGTGGATATACATTAGTATGCTGCCCCGGTCGCGCTTTCTCTCTTCTTGTAATTTCGAGTGACTTGATGTAGCTGTTAAATATAACTTAAATTATTATTAATTAACTTCCCTAAACAGAGTAATGTCTTTAACACAAGTTCGGAAGTTGCTGCACACTCCCAAATAAAGGATTGTAAACAGACCATACCCATGCATCAATTACGCAATTTAGATAGGAGTGCGATAGATCAGTTAGGTCGTTAAATTAACTGTTAATTAACCTGGCGAACAGTCTCTTCCCAAACGTGTGAGCCCCATACAGTCCTGGCTTCGTGACTTCGAGAACCTCAGTTATTGATTCATCTTCTTTATGCTATGAAGCACCTGCGATAAAGCCAATAAACATGAGCGCTATCGACATCGAACGTGATGGAAACTCGGACCTGCGATAAAGCCAATAAACATGAGCGCTATCGACATCGAACGTGATGGAAACTGGGCAATTATTTTCAGCAAATGTATTAGGCGGCGTCGTGTCTATAATGGCGAGGTGCACTTCCGTAATTAAGAGGACGCGACGCAGTCTCCAAGTTATGTTGCCGTTAATTTCCTCGTCATTAAGGACAATTTGGGAGCCTTCTCAATTGTTCGCTTATGTCGGGCTTATGAAGGCTAGGCTCGTCTTGCCACATCTTGAGATGAGAACTGCAGTTGACGCGACAAATTATACTGCCGGCGACTCGAGGCAACTTAGGCTTCTGTTCGTGTACAAGATTACTTCGTTTGTATATGCAAGCTTCTGGAGACGGCCAATTGATTTTGTAATGGTAAGAATGCATGGAGGTGTGGCTTATTGTTGTAGGCAGAGATATTTCCTTTGACTTCATTGTCTCCAGTCTCCACCAGCCCTAATCTTTGACATCATTGCCAATAAATTTTACTCATTAGACACAAATAATTCTGAAATCGATGAAAGATAAACCGGTCGTTTCATCGGTTTCTGAGTGCATTCTTTCATTTAAAATTGGATTTAATTGATTGAATTAGGAGAGATCCTCATAGAATGCTGAATCAAACGTCGCAAATTCACATGTTTGCTTTAACAGCTGCTCCTCGGTGCTATACTCTTCGTTTGAATTTGTTGAGATAAGATGTTATTTTTATAGAATTTAAAAGAATAAATTAAGAAGTTTGGGCATTAGAATGCTACTAGACCAGCCGTTTACTGTGCGCAGTTACAAATTTGACGGAAATTGATCACGAAAATACTGGCGGTTAAATCCATTAAAAAAATGAATTTTGCGTGTCGAACACAGTCGATCTCGAAGCAGCTGAATTCTGAGCTCCTAGGCTACAAATTGCCCTTTTGTATACTAAGTTCAACTCTCGCTACCAATACGTCTGACACAAATACCATCGAGGACGGTTTATGTGTCAGTAGACAAAAGGGTTCAGCGCAGTCTTTTCTGAAGCGCTCTTCGTTACGCGGTGTCGAGGTCATTTTGTCGACATTCTCTTTCCTCAACGGAAAGAATATTTGACTCAAATATCCTTCTATATTACTAGGATACTCTTTTCTGCTGGCCCAATGCTCTCTTTCCCTGTCTTGAGGGGCAATTCGATATAGATTGCTTCGCTGTTTTTGTTTATACTTCCGTATTTCTGGGGAACACCGAGTGTAACTGTCCGACATGACGTGAATCGTAGGTTCGAATTCCGGTGGTAATGAAAGTAAGAATACCACCTGTGAAGAAAACGACTATACAGTACTTGGTAAATTGAAAACGGTAAATTTGACGACTACTTGGTAAAATGAAAACCAAGAAAGCGACTACTTGGTATTTTTTACTTATTATACTGTTTTTTAAATTTGTTGGACAGCTTGACTATCATAAACTTATTCAAACATTTGATGTCGTTCATTACATTTTGCAGAGTTGACTCAAGCAGCTAAAACTATACTGGAATTTTGCACCGCTTTTGTAAATAATTAATCAGAGCCCAATTATTACCTCTCGACTTAATTTATTTTTTATTTCATTTTACGAGACTTTTCCGGCAGATGTTTTGGCATGAAATATTTTTATGGCTTAGCTTCATGGTAACTTGTGTGCTGACAAATTTATGTCTTAAACAACTCAATAAAAAAATTTTTATTGGATTGAACGACGTCATTGGAGAAAAATTTTTTGCTGTTGATTGTAATTTAAGTTTTCATCAGGAATATTTAATTTTAATTACATTATTTCTGCTCAAAAAGTCAATTAAATACTTTTCTCAATTATTATTAATAAAGAACGTAGAAGTAATATAATAAAGCTTAAATAATAAACAAAGTAATATATATATATAAAGCTTCAAATTAGAGATTTAATTCCTAAATATCTGACAGTTATCGAATTTCATAATATTAACTTACTTTTTTTGTAATATATTATTGAGCAATGCGGTATTGTGACTCACTGTTTTCAGAAATGATTGTCTCGAAATGAATAACATTACAACGACCTTAAAGTTATTTACAATTTTTCTAAAAACTAACTGAGCCGGCATCATAACCAAATTGCTCTTCAGGATCAATAAATATGTAATTCTACCAACTAAATATATTTACTATCATGAAAATGAGGCCGGCGTAACCCAAGCTCCAGTCTTACCATGTTTAAAAAGTGACCGCTCTTAAATCTCTTCTTTAAATGGTAAATTTACCAGTCTTCCCATGTTTAAAAAGTGAGCGAACGCTCTTCTTTAAACGGTAAATTTAATTTCCTTAGGGACTAGAATTAAGGCTGTTCGTCGCCGTTAGAATGAGCGTGCTGGGAAAATGTCAAGTTTCAAATGCCAGGAAATGAGCGACTGTTCGTGACCGCGAATTTCTGCTCGAAGATTTGTATGGTTTCAAACGAGCGATTTTCCTGTAAAGAAAATGCTACACTCAATGCTTGGTTTTAGGACCATATATATAATATACGAGCGGCCGTTGTGGAATATACCTTTATATTAAAATTGAATTCTGAGGGACCTCATTTTTATTCAAAGTAAAAGTGCGAGGCATCAAAGCGTTCAGTAATGAGCTATTAATGTTGAATCTATTTTTAATTTCATATTGTTCGCATGATAATGCATTGAAATGCGATTTTGATGCTAGAATTTTTCCACCACAAAATGTGAAAGTTTTAATTAGATGAGCCATTGTCGAACTGTTGTCGTGAAATATCATCTCGTATGTGCTTATTGTTCACCCTGAAGACGGGACAAGAATCACGCAAGGCTTCGTACTTGCCTCTGCCGCATCTCTCAACGTACGTACGTGCGCAGCGTCTCTGGCTTGGTTCTCGCTAATATTCAATAATAAATTACGTTCATCGACCGACTTCAGCTTTTTAGCGCATTTTCTCATTTATGGAAAAATACCCTATTATTGTGTTCGTCATGTCCGTCTGTGTGTCTGTCTGTCCGTCTGTCCGTCCGTGACTTCAAGTTTTCGTCGACGAGAAAATGCGCTCTCTGTAACTCACTGCAGTGAGTACTGAGTTATATTTTTTATATATTTTTAACAACTTTTGTTCAACTGTGCTTGGGGACTTCCACGGTTGAATAATATATATCTTGACCTGCTGATTTTTCAATAAACAGTTAAATAGAAGGAGATAATTTGCTCCCGGAACTGCTGTTCTCATTAATATTTGATTGTAAACTTACGGCGTCTGCACGTTGCTCAAACTGTTATGATAGCAATCAAAAAGTTCTCATCGTGAAAAGTTTTGGTTATTATTTCCAATTAAACTTTCGCGCTATCTATACAAATTAATTCCCACCAGCTCGCTTGATGATCTGACTACATTGATCTGATTACTGTGGTGAAGTAAGTATCTATATTACTAGGATACTCTTTTCTGCTGGCCCAATGCTCTCTTTCCCTGTCTTGAGGGGCCATTCGATATTGATTACTTCGCTGTTTTTGTTTATACTTCCGTATTTCAGGGGAACACCGAGGGTAACTGTCCGACATGACGTGAATCGCAGGTTCGAATTCCGGTGGGAATGAAAGTAAGAATATCAACTGTGAAGAAAATGACTACATTGTAAATAGAGGCAACTTTAAAAATAAAATACAACTTATAAGGCATTTTTTCTTATTATATTATTTTTTAATTTTGTTGGACGGCTTGGCTATCATTAACTTATTCAAGCATTTGATGTCGTTCATTATATTTTGCAGAGTTGACTCTGGCATCTAAAACTATACTGGAATTTTGCACCGCGTTTGTAAATAATCTAAGTCCAATCATTATCTCTCGCCTCAATTTAATTTTTTTTATTTTACGAGACTTTTCCGGCAGATGTTTTGGCATGAAATATTCTTTTGGCTTAGCTTCATGGTAAATCGTTTATGAGCTAAACGCTGATAAATTAAAGTCCTAAACACGCACCACGGTGACAATTTTTTGCAAAATTTGAACATCGGTATTGGAGCCTACTTTTTTGCTCTTACCTATAGTTCAAGCTTTCATTCGTAATATTTAATTTTAATAACATTATTTCAGCCTAAAAATTTAATTAATTTCGTTTCTCAATTAATATTATTAAAGGACGTAGAAGTGATATTAAAAATGCTTCAAATTAACCGTTTCATTCCTAAATATCCTACTGTTAACGAATTTCATAATATTAACTTATTTTTATTCGAATATATAATTGAGCGGTATAATATTGCGGTATTGTGACTTACTGTTGTCAGAAATGATTGACTCGAGGTGGATAACATTAACAATAATGACCTTAAACTTAATTTACAATTTTACTAAAAACTAACTGAGCCTGCACTATAGCCAAATTACTGTTCAAAATCAATAAATATGTAATTTTACCAACTAAATATATTTACCATCAAGAAAATGAGGCCGGCGGAACCCAAGCTCCGGTCCTACCATGTTTAAAAAGTGAGCGAACGATCTTCTTTAAATGGTAAATTTCATTTCCTTAGGGACTAGAATTAAGGCTGTTCGTCGCCGTTAGAATGAGCGTGCTGGGAAAATTCCAAGTTTCAAATGCCAGGAAATGAGCGACTGTTCGTGACCGCGAATTTCAGCTCGAAGATTTGTATGGTTTCAAACGAGCGATTTTCCTGTAAGGAAAATGCTACACTAAATGCTTGGTTTTTGGACCATAATATACGAACGACGGTTGTGGAATATACCTTTATATTAAAATTTGAATTATGACGGACCCTATTTTATTCAAAGTAATAGTGCGAGGCGTCAAAGCGTTCAGTAATGAGCTATTAATGTTGAATCTATTTTCAATTCTATATTGTTCGCTTTGAAATGCGATTTTGATGCTAGAATTTTTCCACCACGAAATGTGGATGTTTGAATTTGATGAGCCATTGTCGAACTGTTGTCGTGAAATATCACCTCGTATGTGCTTATTGTTCGCCCTGAAGACGAGACAAGAATCACGCAAGACTTTGTACTTGCCTCTGCCGCATCTCTCAACGTACGTACGCAGCGTCTCTGGCTTGGTTCTCGCTAATATTCAATAATAAATTGCGTTCATCGACCGGCTATAGCTTTTTATATTATATGATATCAACTTTTGTTGAACTGTGCTTGGAAACTTCCACGGCTCAATAATATATATCTTGACCTGCTGATTTTTCAATAAACAGATAAACAGAAGGAGATCATTTGCTCCCCGAACTGCTGTTCTCATTCATATTTGATTTTAAACTTACGGCTCCTGCACGGCGCTCAAACTGTTATGATAGCAATCAAAAAGTTCTCATCGTGAAAAGTTTTGGTTATTATTTCCAATTAAACTTTCGCGCTATCAATACAAATTAATTCCCACCAGTTCGCTTGATGATCTGACTACATTGATCTGATTACTGTGGTGAAGTAAGTAGCAAACTGCTGTTACTGACTTTTCCTTTGCGTTGCTTGCTCTTCATAGATGGAACTTTAAGTCAATTAGAAATAATTATCATTCAATCTTGTCAATTATCTAAGAACAGCAATTCGATGCAAATGGTATACTTCATTTATATCTTAATACGATATTTTAATCCCTTAATACGATACTGAACGGATAACGTTACTGAAGGAATTCTACGCTATTTAATTTCCTTATCGATGTTTTAAACTGAAAACAGCGTTCAAAAATTTTCTAGACATGGTGTCTGGGCGGCGCTACAGCGAGGCCTGTGACTGCTAGGGCTGAAACACATACTAAAGATATTAAGAATAGGTAATTTGATAGCCCATTTATTCTCTTTGAGTTTTAACAACCAATTTGTGCGACTTCGACCACTAATTTCCTCAAGCTAGTTCAGTTTTCGCTAATTCCAGCTAAACACCACTTCACACTCAAGTTAGTCCCCCAACTTGAATCGGCTCAACTCTCACTTCAAGTTTGATTCATGAGATGGCGTCTGAACTCGAATTGGTATTCGCCTGTGCTGGATAAATAGTAATTATTTCTCCCACAGTCCTGATGAAGAAGAATGAGGCGCAGATCAAGAAGCCGAGAGATTCGTCTCTGCTTCTAATTGCCGTTCTAATGCAATTACGAAGATAATGGCAATTTAAGGAGCCCACCCATCGTCTTCTTTTGGGATCTTGAAACGCTTTTCCCTGGCTATTACTCAGGGGCTCTGGAGTTTTAAGTTTTAGTCTGCTCATAAATGAACGTTGTTCAGGGAATAGCTGGTCTTTGCTGTTCAATACTACGTATAAGTTTAATCACTTTCGATGCAGTATTAGACTTGTGTTGTTTCGGAGGGAGCTCTACATAAAGGAAGAATAGTCTTCTCCACTCGTA
>NW_025946457.1:82149-86062 GCF_000764305.2 Hyalella azteca
GATCACGTAGTCATGATCCCGCGAGTTGAGCAGGAACAACGACTTGCCAGGAGTCATTGCAGATGACTGGTCGTGATCACGTAGTCATGATCCCGCGAGTTGAGCAGGAACAACGACTTGCCAGGAGTCATTGCAGATGAGACGTCGAGCCTAATAATGTATGCATGAGCAGGCGTCACGTGTTCGAGGTAAAGGCCGTCTTCGAGCTTCGAGTCTCATTAAAGAACTCCAGCTCAATTCTCGAGACTTCGTCAGCGCAGGATAATCAACATTCGTAGAGGCGGATATTCAGCTAGTTTGGAATCGCTTGCTTGTTACAGTGATTTTATTTTGGCAGAATTAATGCACGGTTTTTTGATTATTTTTTGTATTACATATTTCATTATTTTGAGTTAGTTTTAACAGTTAATTCTTACTGTTCAATGAGTCAATGCAACATAAAAATTTTTTCTCATTAATAAGTTTGCTAGGCAAAGAAGCGAATTATGCCATGCAATGACGCTGTAATGTTATATTGCCTTATTTATACACTCAATTTATGCATTAATCTTTTTCACCAAGGCAGAACTTTTTGCATATCTCATTCCTCGCTGCATTACATCGCTGTGTTCTTATTTCCATTCTTTATTGTCACGCTGTATCCTGATTAGCGAGCTGTGTTCTTTTCCTCTGTATCGCTGCGTTGTGCACCCGCCCTCCGCAGGTGAGTTTTCTAAACCCGTCGAAAGTATCAGAGTCTGCGATGTTCGAAAGTATCGCAGTCAGCGATGTTCGAAAGTATCGGAGTCTGCGATGTTCGAAAGTATCTGAGTCTGCGGTGTTCGAAAGTATCGCAGTCAGCGATGCTCAAAAGTATCAGAGTCTGCGATGTTCGAAAGTATCGGAGTCTGCGATGTTCGAAAGTATCGGAGTCTGCGATGTTCGAAAGTATCGGATTCTGTGAGGTTCGTTGAAACGAGCGAAAAGCGCGGCGAGTTACAGCGCCTGCACCGCAAAGCGTCAGTAATCTAACCCTAACCAAATGAGCTGCCAAGACCTGGCCAATAGACTTGATGTACGTAAGCAACCTGCACTACACTTCCCTGCCATTCTTCCTCTGCAAGGCTGAATTCACAATAATTGTTACCACAATCGTAACTCATGCATCGAGTGCAACTCATTTTTTCACCACTGCGAGTAACGAGAGAAGTTAAAAATTGGTCGTTGTTGACTGAAGCATTTGCGATATTGTAATCATTTCATGCGATTAGCAAAGATTTTGTAAAGCTGGAAAATTGCATTGGCTCAGCGCACCCGTACAATCGTTTGTAAACTCGCTCAGTGGACTTTGCGATAATCAGGATTACTATTTTGAAAACAGTTATGTGAGCGTCATGTTGTTTGTTTGCGAAGTTCATTTATGTGTCACTTCATAAATACATAGTTCCGAATAACCTTGCTCTAATTCATTGACTTTGTTCCCTTCAACTTATATCCACTTCCCAGTTAATTTTCGTTTTGATTGTGGAAAATGATCGGGAATTTCTATCCCGTTTTATAGTTAAACCTTGTGTTTACGCAACAATTCAACAAAGGTCAGGGACAATAACTTTTCACTTATTATTATAAGCAGATACAAGATGTTTAATCCTGCAAAGAAAGCGTTTGTAACGAAGGGAACATTTTTTAACTCTACTTAGTAAAATTCTATGGTCTTGTAATCGGTGACCGACCATTAATCGTCTGTAGCGCATTGAAGTAATGGCCAGCCATCAGACGGCCGACCAAATGCCTTCGATAATCCCATCAGTATTCCTAAGATGGATCCTTCCATTGCGGGCTGTTTTTTGGTGGCGCTTAAAGGAGCCTTCGCGGGGGATTGTTGCGCCGTAAAATGACGTGGGCCGTTATAGGCCCGGGCACCGTGGGCTGCGGGCGCCCGTGAAGTGCCGGCATAGGCCCACCTGGTGCATTTGCCTGGGCCAAAACTTTGGCCCAAAGGCCCACCTGTTGCTTATTTTTTGGTGCATTGTATCGCCGAAATGCATCTCAAAAATTCGGTTTCGTAAAGTAATTGCGTTCTATTTAACTTAAATAAGTTATGATAAAAAATTATCCTGCTTCTGATGATGAATTGACGTTAGATATACTTGTCATGGTGGAATATTTTCGATGGATTTTCAACTTATTTATCGAGCACAATAGAAGGGTTTGTTGTATGAGAATACGTGCTCATTTCGGTTATAGACTTTATCTTCAGTCTCGTATTTAACCTCACTGCTGGATATTTTGAATAGATTATGTATCGAAGTTGAAATTCAGAATTTTTTTGTCTCTTGCTTTTATTACTGGATGAAATTGTTTAGTGAGACATAATGCCATAAATATTTCTTTATGAGTTACATCTAGAACAGATTTGCTCATGAACTTTCGTCCCACAATTTAAATTTAATTGTCTCTCTTCTTATACTCCTTTTGTAATTATCGATTACCAGTGTTTTTTTTTGTAACGTTGCTTCTGGTTGATTGGAAAATATGGGTTTATTAAATATTATATTTAATCTTAGCTTTGATTTGCATATCACCCCAAATGACACCACGAGCTGGCATTTCTTGACATTTATAAATATCGAGGAAGACTTACCTCTGTACTTTATTCCATTTTCCTCCTCTAGATAATTACTCCATTTTCATCTGCTCGGACGAATTAACTGAAAATTATAAAGCAAGCGCTCAAATTCATGACTATGTTTCTTTGCCATAAGTTTCGTGACGATAAGCAAGAACAATCCGCATAAATGTAATCAAGATATGCGAAAATATATATTGTTTTTTAAGCTAAAGAACTCTGTGGTCATACAATTATTGAACCCCCTTATTAAGACTCATCTCTGTATCTTCTACAATAAATATTCTTTACCCAATATTTACGTGTCCACCTCTACGACGACCTGCCGAGTTTTGTATGGAGTTTTATCGCGGTGAGAGCCGCGACAGAGAGAGAGCCGAAACTGATCGACCGTCCGCAGGGATGGAATTTAGTGAACATCGATGGCCGCGTCCGCGCCGGACGCATGATTGAACGGCCCGCGTCGTGCCGGAATTGCCCGCGTGCCGGAATTGCCCGCGTGCCGGAATTGCCCGCGTGTCGGAATTGCCCGCGTGTCGGAATTGCGCTCACATACAAGTGATGGCAGACGCCGGCATTCAGGCATCATCCGGCATTTTGCGGAGTGCATGTGAAGGAAGATGGTTTTTTATTTGCACATTCGGAACTTTGAAGGCAGAACAACCTATTTAATGTTGCACAAGCAGAGTTCAGGCACAGTGCTCAGGTAACATCCTTCATCCCTTGGATGAAAATATTTATTAAATATAACTAATGAAACAATATTAAACAAATTAATATTAACAATAATAATGAAATAATATTAATTAATATTTATTTTCCCTCGGATGACGCTTTATAAAAGGAAATTTCTTCATTTAGTAGCCCGCCAAATACAAGTGTTGCCTTAAGTTTCGATTTTTGAGACCCCTCGCCAGTATATTAATTACAAACATGTATGTTACTTATTACGTGCCGTAATTCGTCAGTGATATTTCATTTCATTTTTATTTGGTTTTAAGGTCTCATATTCGATGAGCGTTCAATTCAAAAATATCTAAAATTGTTCGTACAGATAATATAATTATAGAAAGGCTATTTATTTCGATAAATTAATTCATTTACTTGAGCAAATGCCATGATTGTTATAGCAACAACTGAAATGCGAATTCAAACAGCGTTGAACGCGTCCTTCCAATCGCTTCGTCGTCTTGCCATAGCAGTTTTGTCTGCGCGAAAAGTCATTGTTTCTACATCAAATTCGTTAACTTAAATCGATTTTCTTCAACTCCGTCTTTTTGCAAATCGGATTGCCATAGTAAAGAT
>NW_025946458.1:0-691 GCF_000764305.2 Hyalella azteca
TCCCAAGTCGATGAGATTAGGAAGAAGTATGAGCGCGAGCTGGCAGCGGTCGCTGAAAAGGCGCGCCTGCAAGTGAGTGTATATCGCGCTTTAAATTCTTTGAATTTATTCTGTTTTCTTTTTTTCAGTTAGTATTAGTAATAGTATGAATTTAGTAGCGCTTCAGATAGTTATATAATTCGCGTCTGAAGTAGTTTTTTGGTTACACTAATTTATTCGTGATACAAAAAAAAAACTGATAACTAGACAACCGTTTGCTATTTTTTTTTTTGTTTTGTAATAGTTAAATTTTCTACTCGATGTATTTGATGAATTCCTTGTTTTAAATAATTTGTTGAATATAAAGAAAATTTCATTGACATTTCAGAAAGGTTTAGTAATATATTTAACCTGTATATTAATTGACGTTTACATGAATCAGAAAGAAAATGAAGAAAAAGTATCCATTCTCCAGAAGAACCCTGTATTGTTATTATTCTCTCTCTCAATATAATATTTTTAAACTATTCTATTTAACTGTCTCAAGTTGCAGTATTAAACTATTGAACAAATTCAAGAGTTGGAAACTTATTTAGTTCTGACATTGCTTCTATGAGATACATTGAACAATATAACCACACTCTGATATACGAAAAATCTACCACGACTTTTTTCATTGATGCAATTACGAAGCGTTAAGAAAATTGACATT
>NW_025946459.1:0-572 GCF_000764305.2 Hyalella azteca
TACATTGAAAATATCAATTTAATAATACATTGATTTTCAATAAAATACAATTTAGTTGTATAGAAGATTAAATTAAGAATCACCTAAGTTTACCCTAACCCTCTTTACTACTTAAGCAGAGGTGGCTTAATTTGAGAAGTTTATAGGAGTTCCCTTAAAAGAACAACCTGAGGTAGACCATCGAACATATCATTCGAGGAGGTTTTTTTGTAGAAATTTGAGTACTTTTGAATAGATAAAACCTGATTTTCAATTGAATCAGGTTTTGTCTTGCTTCAATTTTGAATAGTATTGAGCCTAAAGGTCGAATTTGAAATTACCGTCTTGCCATTTTTTAGCTTTTCTCCTTGAAAATACCAATTGAATATTATTGTACAAAAGGCATTTATGGCCATCAATATTTCTGACCAGGTCCAGATTTACCACGCATTGTCTGTTGATGCGTAGGAAGTTATTGAAATTCGCTAATCTTGTTTCAATGATTTTTAGAGTCGTTGAGGTTAACATCCTTTTGCCATCTACCAGATATATCATGGTGTAGTTTCGCTCGGATTCTAGGTGAACTATATCCT